>NC_056730.1:1080283081-1080345581 GCF_019279795.1 Protopterus annectens | reverse complement strand
TGGAGAAATTCTATCTGTCACATACCTATCTCTATGGCACAATGTGAACATAGCTAATTAAGGTTTAAAATCCAGCTGTAAGATGATTTTTGCAGCTGTGTATACGAATCACATTTCTCAAACCTTTTTAGTAGGACTGTAACAGTAAAGACAAATGATAGTATTAAACATGTTTTGTAAGCAATGTATCAGTAATGCTTGCATAAGTAAATTTTTCTGTTTAGCATATATTATTAATGATTCACATATAATCTCAAGCTAATGTGTGTCCAGTTTCTTAAACGCGAGAATGATGATATTTAATATAGAATCCACTTGTATATGTATGTTGGGCACAATAATTTTGAGAATGACTCATCACATATCCAAACTATGTTTTAGGACAGTTATTCTTGTGAAGTATGTATGTAACACACTCCAGCCTGTATTACTCAGCTCATTCAAATGTATCCATCTGAAATATATTTTCAATCAGAAATAATGACTTTTATAAAGGAATGCATTCCCTAGACTAATTGAAATCACACACATACAGGCCTCTCTGAAGTATATCTCCATTCATTCATAAATTAGTATAATTTAATGTCCATGCTTGAAAGGTAGTTCTCCTGTGACACCCATGGATTTGATTCCCAGCTGGTACAATACTTTTACATTGTGTAAGCCCCAAGATCACACTGTGTCACAATTAATCCTCTTTGTTCTTCCAAACTGCAAGGATCAAAAGCCTTGTCATTAAGCATTCCATTGTTCAACATTGGAACCTGTGTCAGTAAGTTAAACATCACACAACACAAATCTCAATGCCATGTTTCACACCTTTACTGCTTTGTGATATAAGTAGTATCAATGTGTCTGACAAAAGGTCCATTTGCTTTTTTTTCACAAATGCAGTTGGCAAGGCTGTGCATCTTTGTGCACAACCATATATCTTACATGGGTGCCAATTCAGACAAATCTTTTTTAGCTTGACTTTTGCAGACATGGCTGGTGAGGGAGAGAATGGAGCTAAATTTAGAGCACAAAGTTGGAGTGTTGAGGAGTCCAGGATATTTGTGGCACTCCTCATGAAAAGCTACATCCATAGCCTGCTGAAGAGTGATTATACCAAGTCTCAGTATAAGGCTGAGATGTGGAATAGCCATCCAAGGCTGTCTCCAATGTAACAGGGATTCCACATGCTGTGGAGCAATGGCTTCAGTACCATAGGGACCATACGAAGTGCAAGCAGGACCTCCTAAGCCAATGAGGGGCTGAATTTAAGACTACAAACACCCCCAGTTGTGTAAACATACTGACCTATAACATGCCTATGATATATCATTAATGCTCTAGCCAGCCTACACAGGTACTTTTTATGCTTTCATATATATATATATATATATATATATATATATATATATATATATATATATACATCTTTGTTTTTGAATTAGACAACTGCAGAAGAGATAGCTACAAACTGTGAAGTGCACCAGGAGAGATTAACTCATCTCAAAGAGGCATGGGATAAGTTCAAGCCAGAAGTTTTTTTATTCCCTAAAGTTAGGCATCTTGAACAGGCGTACCCCCCAACCTCCATCTCAAGCCTGCATGCTTTCTCCAATAACTCTTCCTGCTTGCATTAGGCAATGACAACACAGCTTAACTGTGTGTGTGGGTTCAGTACCCAGAAGCAGCAATTACATGTTATTACTGGATAAGTATTTATAAAATGTTAACAGCAATAATATGTCAGGAAGAATTACATTATGGTAATTGCAGTTATTAAATGAGAATGTATATTTCCTATTCATCACAGGGAAATAAAAACTACTGCTTCTTTTATCATAGCAGTGAGATCTGTTCCTGTTTATTTTTTGACACATAAATACCTTTCCATCATACATGGATGTGGCAAAGGTGTACAACAGTAAATTGTCATAACTGTTTTTGTATTGTCATACCAAGTTTATTGAAAAAATACTGCACTGTGACATGTCATGTATCTAATCATTACTTTTGTTGTCTCCCCCACCACCTCTCTCTCTCACTCTTTTTTTGGGGGGGGTTATCATTTATTAACAATCTGATCTTTGCATAATTTACTGCTGAAAAATGAATGGTCAACAGCACAGAGAGGTACATTGACCACTGTGGCTCAGCCCACCATACCTCCACAGACAGCAGCGCAGAGACCCTGCACTTTGGGGTCACATCCTGTCAGTGTTGCCTCCACAACTCCTGTCCTCCTTGCTCCAACTATGTCAGTAGTTCTGCCCCAGCTGCTGGTGCAGTGGTACCGTCTGGGACGAGTAGCAGTGGAGGTGGCAGTTTTGTCACCTGGCAGAAACTGACAGGGCTGGTGTAGGATATAATGGAGAGGGGCCTAGGTGAATATATAGGCAGGGTTGAAAAGGTCCTGTATCACACTGATGTCACATCTGGCACTAACCCACAGAGCTGCTGCAGGAGACAGTGATGACAGTTATGAGGGTGAGGACTATATTCCCACTGTTCTCATGCTGAGCGTGAGTGCAACTCCTATGTCACCTACCTAGCCCCAATCATGGTGTCCTCCAACCTTTTGTCTCTATCACCAGCCCTGTCTGTCCTGTATGTCCAGTGTGCCTATGGATGCTACCTAACCTACCCTACCATCCTGATACTCTCATTCCTAATCACTTTTCCCAACGTTCCTCTCTCCAAAAAAAAAAAAAAAATTGCACCATACATAGCTCCTCACTTCGCTTATTTCATCCTGACACATTTGCTTTTATCCAGATAGCCATACAACATTATTCTGTTGTTGTCACTGGAGTGGTGACTCTGCAAATTCATGAAATTGTGCCTACAATTCAACATTTACATTGTGAAGAAGTAGACAGCTATGGTGGTTTCTCATGACCCTCAAGCAGATTATTGTAATCTTTCCCGTGTCCTACCTTCTGCTTGCCAACCCTATTTTTACCAATGGCCTATCCACCCCTTTTTCACACATTTATTCTAGTCAAAAAGTAGATTCACACACAGCACACATGACCAGAAATCGTGCATGGAAAAGCCTTCACTACATCCTTGACATTTGATCAGAGTTTGGCATAGCACATCAATGCTGAGTGATTATTACAAAAGATGAATATTTCCATTTAATCTACAGTGGTCCAGTTACATTTGTGCAAATGTACATAAACTCATTGTGCTGTGGGAATACAGAGTAAAGGCAGACTAAAGGCAGTACTGTGGAACAGTTAATGTGACAGTTCTTTGACTGCTGAATGTATTGAAGTAAGAGTTCCTATATGGCATGTAGAGATAGCCTGACTTGTATAGTGTCATGGTTTTGATTACCAGTGTACATCAGTTTATTAATTCATGACATTTCATATTGCTAGCATATATTTAACTACAAACATCTGTATTTCTCTCCATATGAAACATTTCCTTAACTTACCATTTGAATAGTTCAGAAAGATATCATTTTCAAAAATAATTCAGCCCCAACAGGGAGGCTTATTAAGACAAACTTATTCTGCTTATGGCTTATTTGTTGCCCTCTACAACCCTTTATTTGTCCCTATAGGAGGCACTGTATTGTACAGCACATGACAGATTAATGATGACTTAATAAATTAGAGTAACACACCTTGCAAATGTTCCTACATGTCTCACAAAACATAGTTTTGTTATTTTTCTCTGAATCTATCAATATCTCTGTATGTTTACCACTTCTGCTTCAGTAAGTTGTTGCTGTGCTTATGGTGTTATTTAAATGCTGTGAAGTGGTAACTCTTTTCTGGTGTAATGAGCTAAAGCTCGCATATATAGATAGATTTTTGACTAATTCCAAGGGTTCTAATCTTGCCATTACCTGTTACTGACTGTTTTGTTACACTATTTTATGTGTACCTGTTGGTTACATATTGCTTTCAGCCACCATTATCCTTTTTCTGTCATACACTACTTTATCCCTGTCTCCATCTCACCCTGTGGATGTTCTCCCTTCTCTGTCATTAATCTTCCACCTCTACATTTGCACAATGTCTAGTGCTGGGCAACAGCTGCAATTATGGCTAAATGAACATACAGAGCTTATGGCAATATCTTGTAATTTTATTGCCTTTGTCCGCATTACTCTGTTGCACTTTTCACCACTGCGCTACGTTAAGTTATGATTAGTTAGTTTAGTGTAGTTTTGAACAAGCTGAAGAGTTGGATGTACAGATTACAGTAGTAAATAGGGTGTAATGAAGATAAATGCATACATTTACGTTTGCTGAAATGTGGTGCAAAATGTTAACTATCAGAAGTATGGCTTCCTACATGGTTTGCTTAGACAATACTCAGGTACAAATGTTTTCCTTGGAATTCTGTAAAGGTTCAAATACACAAATGAAAAAAATGTTTCAGGATGTGTTGTCTGACTCCTGTGGATGTAAATGTGTGGTACACCTTTACTTAATGTCATTATCCCATTGCTATATTAATGTAACTGCTATGTATTGTGAAGACTGTCTTGTATAGATCTTTAAGCAAAGTTGCCACAGGGGATCATAGACTACTGCTAATTCCTATTTTAAGTTCAAAACTTCAATATTACTATCCATGGGTTAACTTTTTCCCACCAACAGCTCAAATCATCTTGGCAGTGCTGCAATCAGAGTGAAAAAAAAATAAAAAATAAAATCAATTAATTTGTGTTTTAGGCTGCACAATGTTTATATGTCTTTATTACTTTTGTCAACAGGTGATCTTGATATCAGAATGATGTTGACTCAATTCATTCAGTTATTTAATGTATGTCTCCTATACAGTGTTTACATTTGCAACTGTGTTAGGTGTTGGGTTAACCTATTCTTACATAATCTATAACTGTTATTCTGCAGTATATTGTCCTATGTGTACTTTCCATGTTTGTCTTGGCAATGCACATAGTGCAAGAATGAGACCATACAAGGGTGCAATCATCCCAACATGAAGTCACAGGAAAGTTGATTAATAATCCAGAGGTGTCCAACAGTGAATGTCTATGTCATCCTATATCATGAAGCATGTCAGTGTCCCTCACAGTAACACAATGTACATTAAAGAACAACAATGGGATTCAATTACTAAATACTCAACTTCTCTGTCCTTTTTCTCCATATTTACTGTCCCTGCTATCAATAAACAACAATACAGCATGTAAAATATTTTAAATCAACTGTTTTTCTCCACTAGAACAGTACCTTACTGTACTGTGGTGGTTTCACTTTCAAAAAAACTTTTGTCCTGCCCTGATAAAGCTTGCTACAGTCTCTGATTCATTGATGTCATCAACACCTATGAATACAGGTAGTTTTCTGGCCAATTCCTTCCCCAGACTGACATTTCCATGACCTTTGTATAAGCCCACCCATGCTGTGATGTTACAGCTGCCTGGTCCTTTCCCTACCCATACAGAAAGTAAAGGCTAGAACAAGGAAACAGTACGAGTCAAGTCTCCTGCTGTGTGCTGTCAATCACAGGTGGTAACAGCTCAAATTACCCTTAGCACTTTGACAGGAAGGGAAGTTAGGTGTGAAGGGGGATGGGAGATGAGTCAAAGTAGTACGCTTCAGGCATCACAAAACACTGCAGTTTGGCCATTCTAAAAAGAAGCAGCAGTAAAAAGCACTTTGAAAGTCTGTTCTGTGGCACTTGTACTGTTTGTGTTTTAAGTAGTCATTGAATGGCATGAAATGTAACTTAAGACTGACTTAAAGACAGCAGTGTATGCATGTAAAATCAATGCAGTGACAGGAGCTTCAGGAAGAAAAGAAATAGGCATCACTCATTAGGCCCATAATTGAATACAATGCCCCATTTGGGATGTACCTTACCTGACACCTGCAGCAACTGGAAAGACCCCAAAAGTACCTCACCAAGAGGATCAAGGGACTCAAACAGATGCCCTACGCAGTTAGGCTAAAGAAACTCCAGCTCTACTCAGTTGCTTACCGCCTACTCAGAGGCGATCTGTGCCTGACGTATAAAGCCATGTCCAACCCAGAATTAATGGACATGCTCCACCTCAGGAAATCCAAATCCCTTAGAGCTACATGCTCCAGGGACTTAAACCTCAGCACAGAAATAAATAGGACATGCTGGAGGGACAGATTCATATCCCAGAGGCTCCCCTCACTCTGGAACAAAATCCCAATCCATGTTAGGCAGAGTCCCTCAATGACCCTCTTCAAGACCATTCATTCATTCATGACCTTGCTAAAGCATTTGACACCATTCCCCATTCAGGTATTATTGATAAGCTCACCAGCCTCGGCATAAACCCTTACGTCACAAAGTGGTTAGAAAATCCTTCTATGTGACCCATCTGATCACGAAAGGGTTCGCATCAAGATCTAAGGATGTAATGGTGCCCCTCTACTCTTCCCTCATCAGACCCATTATTGAGTACAATGCACCAATTGGAATGTACCTGGCTAGACATCTCCAGCAGCTGGAGAGACCACAAAGGTACCTAACCAAGAGGATTACTGGCCTCAAACAGTTGCCCTATGCAGCACGATTGAAAAAGCTAAGACTATTCTCTGTTGCATACCGCTTTCTCAGAGGCGATCTCTGTCTAACGTACAGAGCCATGTCCAACCCAGAATTGTTGAACATGCTCCATCTTAGCAAAACCAAATCTACTCGAGCTACACGCTCTAGGGATATAAACCTCAACACAACAATGAATAGAACATGCTGGAGGGATAGATTCCCTTCGCAGAGACTTCCCTTACTATAGAACAGGGTCCCAATCTACATAAGACAGAGCCCCTCACTATCACTCTTCAAGAGGAACCTTGATGAGTGGATGGGTAACAGAAAGTTCACACCAGGGATAACACCAACAGCACTACTAGATAGGGGCCAAGGGTACTAGCTGCTAGTACAAGGGTCTAGGGAACTACTAAAGGGGCGGTGAATACTGCACAATGTGGCTGGGCAAATATATGCCTTTGGGCAGATAGCCCAGTACCAACCTATGAACCTATAAGAGAAATCTTGACGAGCGGATGGGAGATCGTAGGTTTACCCCTGGGATCTCTTCTGTGTCCCCACTAGACAGAGGCACAGTAAACTAACCTCAAAAGGGCTATTTTCTGTGACCTACTATACAGAGGTACAGTCAACTAATCTAAAAGGGTGGCGAAAGCCAAACACACTCTGGCTAGGCTTATAAATGCCTTAGGGCAGATAGCCTAGTATCAGCCTATGAACCTATGAACCTATACATGACATAATTTTTTTATAGCCAAACACTGCATTATGGGACAGACTAAACAATCAGAATTATTTCAAGATGTCAGACCCCATGTGGTCAGACTCAGAAATTATGCATAAAAATATTTAAAAACCTGCAAATAGTCCCAGAGTGGTGTTAAAATGTAGGAAACACCAAACCATGGTGAAATAAACATGTTTTTTTGAGTCCGTAGGTGTGGTTCTCCTTTAAGAACAGTATCTACAGTATATTTCAGTAGAGAAGTATGCCATTACATGTGACAATCACAGTGATGTTACATTGTCTTGTGCACACATATGCATTTGTTGCACAACCTGTGATGCACAGTACTATCTGTTCCAAGCAGTGGCACTTGTGAATAATACGTAGGTTCATAGGTTCATAGGTAGGTACAAGGCTATCTGCCTGAGGACATTTATAAGCCTAGCCAGAGTGAGTCGGCTTTCGCCGCCCCATTGATTGATTAACTGATCCTCTGTCAAGCAGAGCCAATGAAGTGATCCCAGGGGTGTATTTTCTGTTACCCATCCACTCGTCAAGGTTTCTCTTGAAGAGTGTTAGTGAGGGGCTCTGCCTGATGTAATTTGGAATTTTGTTCCAAAGCATGGGGAGTCTCTGTGACAGGAATCTATCCCTCCAGCATGTTCTATTTATTGGTGTGGTCAGGTTTAGCTCACTAGAGCGCGTGGCTCGCAGTGACTTGGATTTCTTTAGGTGGAGCATGTCTATCAATTCTGAGTTGGACATGGCTTTGTAAGTCAGGCAGAGATCATCTCTGAGTAAGAGATATCTCACTGAGTACAGCCGGAGTTTTTTCAGTCGGGCTGCATAGGACATATGTTTGAGACCAGTAATCCTCTTGGTGAGGTACTTTTGTGGCCTTTCCAACTGTTGGAAGTGTCTTATGAGGTACATCCCAAATGGGGCATTGACCTCTATGATGGGTCTAATGAGTGAAGAGTAGATGGGCACTATAACCTCTTTATTTCTAGATGTGAACCTTTTAGTAATTAGATGGGCCACACAGAAGGATTTCCTAACTACTCTGGCAATATGATTGTCAAAGGAGGGATTACTGTCTACCTGGGTTCCCAGATCTCTTATTACCCCTTCTGTATTAAGGGGGCTGCCACCTATGTGGTAATTCGTGGGTGCTTTGTTTTTCCCAAACGGGATGACTATGCATTTTTTGGCATTTAGCTTGAGGCCATGACTTTGATACCAGGTGGCCGTCTCAGTAAGGCCTTTTTGGAGGATGTCCGTGTCAGCCGGAGAGTCAATTATGGCTCCCAGTTTGCAGTCATCGGCGAACTTGGTTAGCCATAGTCCTCCTGTGTTTGCCTGTACTACTGAGAAGTATATGCCGAACAGTAGGGATCCCAGGACCGAGCCTTGCGGGACACCACTTGTGACTGGTTTAGAGTCGGACCTGGAGCCCACTATTCTTACCATGTGAGTTCTGTCTGTAAGCCAGTTGGCAACCCATCTCATGACGTAGGGGTTTATGTTCAGGCTGGTGGGTTTTTATATAATATCTGAGTGGGGAATGGTGTTGAAAGCCTTGGGGCAGTCAAGGTGGGCTGTGTGAACCACCTTTCCCTTGTCTATGGCCTTGGTGACTGTCTCAAAGAAGTCAACCAGGTTTAATAGGCATGATCTGCCCTTAACAAAGCCAAACTGGGTCAGGCCAAGTGCTCGGAGGTTCCCAATGTCTTTGTTAATGGGTTCCATGATGATGTGCTCCATAGCCTTGCAGACCAGGCTAGTCAGGCTTATGGGCCGATAGTTACCAGGGTCAGTTGTGGCCCCTCCTTTGTGGAGAGGAATAACCGTTGCTGTGTGCCATTCTATGGGCACATAGCCTGTGGAAAGGCTGATGTTGAACAGTGTGTTTAGGTGGGGGGTTAGCTTGTTCTGTAGTTCATGCAAGATGCAGCCTGGGACACCATCTGGTCCCATTGATGCTGTGTTTTTGGCTTTTGAAAGGGCTGTTTTCACCTGTGTGTCTGTGATTTTTGGGACACTACACTTTTCCAGTATTGTTGTGGGCCCTTTTGGAGGCGAGAGAGGGGTGAAGTTTGCACTGAATCTATCTGCCTGGATGTTGGCAATATCAATAGGTTCAGTATATTTTGTGCTATTTTGCACTAGTTCAGTGCATAGCTGCGAGTTGCCACTTAAATTCTTAAGATAGCTAAAGAAGGCTTTGTGGTTATCTTTTGAATCCTTGGATATTTTTCTTTCGAAGTTAGCCTTAGATGATTTCATGAGGGACCTCAATTTTTTACTGATACTGATCAGCGATGTCTTTCCTTCTTGGGATTTGCTTTTTTTTCCGAACTAGTTTCCTCCAATTGTATAGCCTGTTCATTGCAGGGGTCCACCAAACAGATTTCCTTCTCTTAGAGGAGTGAGTCTTGGTTTTGCTAGGGATGGCATGATCCATGCATCCTTGTCGGTGCTCATAGAGTGCATTTTTAAAGGTTTCTGCATCTTGGGCAGCATTATCGTTTAGCGTGGGGGCTGTGAAACTTACCACCTCTGTCTTAAGTAAGGTGAAGTTTGCTTTAGAAAAGTTTTTTACCACGGTTTCCTTAGTTGGGGGTGGTGGTGGGGTCTGGGCATCCAGAGTGATTAGTTTATGGTCTGATCTAACCAGTGATGGGTTGACCTCCGGTGTGGAACACCTGTCGCCCATGTTGGTGATGACCAGGTCCAATATGTTTTCACCTCTGAGGGGAGTTTACCAGCTGATCCAGGGCATTTGAGTTGATGAATTCCAGGAAGCGCTGGGCCTGGGAATTTGTACTCAAGTAGTTTTCCCATTGAATGGTGGGGTAATTGAAATTGCCCAATATTAGGGTGCTTGGTAGGACCTTCATGTTTTCCAGTGTCTCCAGAAAGGTGGAGTGGTGGTCCTGGGTCATGGAGGGTGATCTGTAGCAGGCCACAATTTGCATTGCAAATCTGCCTGATGTTAGTTTCACATGGATGATCTCAGAGGTTTCATGCTGTGCCACTAACCTGGAGGTGTAGGTATCCTTAATGAATATGGCTACACCCTCTCCTTTTGTGTTTTGGTCCATGTTCTGTGGCCGAAATGTGTGGTATGAGTTGTAGCTCAGTAGTGCTGGGGTGCTCTCTGGAGCCTTGAACCAGGTTTCAGTTACTGCAGATGTCGACGTTCTTCATACTGAGGAGTGCTTCGAGTGCGTGCATTTTGAGATTTAACCTCCTGGCGTTGAGTAGCATAACCCTCAGTTTTTTGTTAACTGTGCTGTTTACGGAGGTGGGTTTGACTTTTGAGCCTTGCCTAAAAAAGGCACTATGGGGGCAGCAAGAGCCTTGGCCAGTATTCAAAAGTCTAGGGGTGACAGGTGCAAGCTGTCTCTTGTGAAGCAATGCGGCTTGTCGAGCATGTCGTCCCAGGCTGACAGACATTGGATCCCCTTTGAATGACACCAGAAATTTAGCCAATTGTTGAAATTGATAATTTTTTCTTTATACTGAAGTATCATTCTTGGTGAGGGCAGGATGCTACTCTGGGTCAGGGTCATACCAGCCTGGGCTACATGATCAGAGAGCTCTTCCATGTCTCTTTTCATGTAGTCCAGGGAGGTACGTCTCAGGTCATTCACACCAACATGAACAATGACAGAGTCATATTTGTACTTGTTCTGGAGTGACCTGAGTGCTTGTGTTATGTGGCGGATTCTGGCTCCCGACAGGCAGCTAACAGTAACCTTCTGCTTGTCCAGCCTAGTGAGTGGGACATCAGTGTGCCTGACTATAGAGTCACCAATTACTAGTGTGTTAGGTATGGTATTTCACCCTAAGGGCTGTGATTGTGCAGCACACTGATTTTATGTTTTCTGTGTTATCTGGTTTGTGACAGGAAGTGCAGGTTGTTTGGGTGTCTGCTTTGGAGGTCTCTGATGCTTTTGTAGGCTTTTATTTAGAGCCTCCGAGTATGATTTTGTGTATTTATGCGTATTTTTTGCCAGTGCTGTTTTAGTTGATCTGTGTGCGCTTGGAGTTGTGGTTCAAGTGTTAACCTTCTCCTCTTGACTGTCTCTTCCAGCCTTGGGTAGAGACAGCTTAGCTTCCAGTTTGGCTGTATAATTGCATCTGTCGCATATGTTAGTGTTTTGTGTTAGGAGGAGAGGGTTGTCTGTGTACATGAGGCAGTTGTAAAATTGCCTCAGGATACCCAGATTCACCAGCTGAAGTGGAGAGTGCACCTGAAGTTGCCCTTTGGCCATGCCTGAATAGTAGGGTGAGCTGCCTAGTTGCTTGGTTGTTGAGGGGTGAATAAAGAGCCTTGCCCTGCTGGGCAATCAGTGTCAGGGTATATTAGTGCTTGCTATTAGGTCTGAGCAAGTGCTGAGCTGTAAGATGTTTTTTGAGTGCTTAGGTTGAGAGTTAAACTAGTTTCAAGAGAAAAACTAAAGAGGAGACTTAGCGGAGCCATGAATAATTTAACTGTAGCTAACCGGCACTGCCCAGTGTGCAAAACCGTGCAAACGCAGTTTTTATAGTAGGGAAATGAAAGAGATAGAAATTAGCCCAAAATGGCCAATAAACTACTAACTTCTGGGCTGGAACCACTCCTCCAGAGACAGATAGGTTGCTTGAAGCTCCCCTCTCTCACAGGTGAACAGAGAAACTTCCTTCTATCCGAGTAAAGTATGGGCAACTCAGAAACTAGTATCACAGCCCTGAATTCAGCACTAGCCTGAAAACTGGACTATACTAGCTTAGAAAGGCGGGAAACAAGGAATATTTTTTTTTTGTTTTTTTTTAAAAGATAAGGCAGAAACAATAAAAAAATATACTTAAAACAGCTTTAAATGACTACAAATGATCAGAAAAGGCTATCGCACTTTAGTGTGTAGCCTACAACAGTTAAACAGATTATTTAAACAAAAAACAACTTTTTAAAAGTGCAGGCAGTCAAATAAGTACAATATGTGAAAAAACAAGCTTTTAAATCACAATAAATGCTAGAAAATCTGTGTTTAGGAAGAAAACAGTTAAGTACAGCAAGAAAGTACAGAAAACTGATACTTAATCACTCCATAGTCTCTCTCCTAAGCCAGAAGGCTTGTATCAGTTTAAGGCTTTCTAGTGCTACCCAGTAGGTTAGTTACAGAAAAGATGGGAAACAAATGCAGATGTGGTCTTTTAAACCAGAAAGTTGAAAGAGACGGACAAACTGTCCAAATGGTCAATAAACTACAATTTCTGGGCCAAGAACCTCTCCTCTCATGGTAGACAGACTACCTAGTGCTTACCACTCCCACTGATAAGCTAGAAGACTTTCCTCCAACACAGAAATGTTTGCGGGGTTCAGAAGCTTACAGTCCTGGAGACAGCAACTCTGTATCCAGACTAGGCTAGTTACAGGAAAGGTGAGAAACAAGCGCAAGTGCGGCTTTTAAACCAGAACGTTGAAAGAGATGGAAAAAACTGCCCAAACGGCCAATAGCTACAATTTCTGGGCCAGGAACCACTCCTCTTGTGGTAGATAGGCTACCTAATGCTTACCACTCCCACTGATAAGCTAGAAGGCTTCCCTCCAACACAGAAAGTCGTGGGGGAATCAGAAGCTTACAAAGAGTCCTGGAATACAGCAAATCTGTACCTGGACTAAACAAGTTACAGGAAAGGCTGGGAACAAGTACAAATGTAGGCTTTTATGCCAGCAAGTTGAAAGAGATGGAAAACTGCCCAAATGGCCAAATAAACTACAATTTCTGGGCCAAAACTCACTCTTCCCGTGGAGGATAGGCTACCTAGTGCTTACCACTCCCCCTGATAAGCTAGAAGGCTTTCTTCCAACACAGAAAAGTTTTGGGGCTCAGAAGCTTACTAACAATCCTGGATTACAGCAACTCTGTAACTGGACTAGGCTAGTTATAAGAAAGGCGGGAAACAGGCACAAGTGCGGCTTTCAAACCAGAAAGTTGAAAGAGATGGAATAAAACTGCTCAGAGCAGAGCTCTTTAGATTGTGGAACTAGATAAGTAGAAGGTTTAATGCCCACCATATGGAACTTATGTGTGTGAGACTGTGTATAACACTTGGTGCTGTATCCACATCCACTGAAAAGAATACATTTAACCCTTTACACAGCTCACTTATCAGACTGAAACCTCCTCTATGAAACACACTGATAAGGTCTTCCTGACAAAAATGCACTGTCTATCCTTTAGAGTCAGATGTCTTCTATGATGCTTGCGACTAATACGATGCTCTGTAGATTGAGTAACTATGTAGGTTGGAGGTTCAATACACAACATGGAATACTTTTATGTATGCATGTATTTGACTAGAAACCTTCTACATTGCCCACCTGATCATGAAGGGATTCACATCTAGATCAAGGGAGGTCATCGTCCCCCTGTACTCATCACTCATTAGACCTATGATTGAGTACAATGCCCCATTCGGAATGTATCTGACCAGACACCTGCAGCATCTGGAAAGGCCCCAAAAGTTCCTCACCAAAAGGATAAAGGGTCTCAAAAATATGTCTTATGCTGCCCGACTGAAAGAACTCCAGCTCTATTCAGTCTCATACCGCTTGCTCAGAGGTGACCTGTGCCTGACATATAAGGCCATGTCAAACCCTGATTTGATGAATATGCTTCACCTCAAAAAATCTAGATCCCTCAGAACCACAAGGGTGGGAGACTTAAACCTTGACACGGTTATTAATAGAACATGCTGGAGGGACAGATTCATCACCCAGAGACTCCCTATGCTGTGGAACAAAATCCCGGTACATGTGAGGCAGAGCACCTCGCTGGCCTTGTTCAAGAGGAATCTTGACCAATGGATGGGGGATCGCAGATATACCCCAGGGATTACTTCAGTGTCACTGCTTGACAGAGGCACAGCAAAATAATAGGCATAGTTTTATTCAAACTAAAGGGGTGGCGAAAGCCAAATAACTATGGGCTAGGCTTATAAATGCCCTTGGGCAGATAGCCTAGTATGAACCTATGAACCTATGAACCTATGACTGTGTGTAACACTTACTGCTGTATCCATATCCCCTGAGAAAAATGCATTTAACTCTTCACACAGCTCTCTTATCCCGATTTTTAGTAAACTTCCTGCATGAAACACACTGATGTGGTCATCTTAACACAAGTGCACTTGCTATTCTTAAGAGTCAAACTTCTCCTGTGGTGCTTGTGTACAATGCACAAAATAGAATATGTGTGTGGTGTGTGTGTGTGTGTGTGTGTGTGTGTGTGTGTGTGTGTGTGTGTGTGTGTGTGTGTGTGTGTGTGTGTGTGTGGTGTGTGTGTGGTGTGTGTGCATGTGTGTGCGTGTGTGTGTGAGACTGTTCACACAACTCCCTTATTCCCAATTTTTTTTCCTGAAACATCCTCTATAAATCACACTGATGAGGTCATCCTGACAAAAGTGCACTCTTTACACTCATGAGTGAGACTTCTCCTGTTGTACTTTTGAGTAATGCAGTGCTTTTTACATTGTGTAACTAGATAGTTAGGAGGTTTGATGCTCAACATGGGAAATGTTTTGTGTGGTATATGTGTGTGCAATATTTGGCACTGTACCCACTTCCCCTGAAGAAAATGCATTTAAATATGCATATAGCTCTCTTATCCCATTTTTTTACTCAAACATCCTGCATAAAATACACTGATGAAGTTATCCTGACAAACGTGCACCCAATACCTTTAAGAGTCACCCTTCTTCTATGGTGCTTGTGATTAATAAAGTGATTTCTACATTGTGTAACTAGATATGTAGGAGGTTTGTTATTTAATATAGGGAATGTGTGTGTGTGAGTGTGTGAGTGTGTGCGTGTGTGCATGCGTGCATGTGTTTGTGTGTGTGTGTGTGTGTGTGTGTGTGTGTGTGTGTGTGTGTGGTGTTTACAGTCAGGTGAGTATGTGCTCAATCAACTTCTTCTCTGAATAAGCATTTTAAACTGCTGTATGACTACACCATCCTTTAATCCCACCTGTCACATCCATAACTTATTTGCAACACAAGAGTGTAACTAGGCATACTGTTTGTACTCTGAGTACAATTTTCTATACATTGCTTAAAGAAAAGATAGCTTTTGTACGGCATACTCTGTCCCCAATTGTCTAAATTAATTAATAAGAGTCTCATAGTTTGAAAAAAAAATATCCATTTAATGTTTTTAGAGGGGAAGTGATGCAAACGTTTGCAATGTTTAAGTATGTCTAATACCTACTGTAATCTATATTGTCTGGAGCTTTTCTCCCCAGGACTCCATTGAAAACGGGTTCATTTTGGCCCAATGGACTATCCTGGTAAACCAACTGCAAATAAATAAATAAATAAATAAATAAGTGTTTTGGGAGGGGGAACAAAACATGGATGAGGAAGGTATTAGTTTGAATGGATGTTTAAAGGAAATAGGAATGACCTTGAATAAAGATAAATGTAAGGGTTTGGGTGATGTGGTGAAAATTACGGGTTGTCTTTTTCAATGAATGAGGTGTCGTTGCTAGAGATACAATCTGGGAAAAAATATATAGTTATGATGAAATGGGGTGATTTGATAAAAGACATTAAAGAAAAATGTCTTCTGTGGAGTGTGTAAAGTTTGGCATTCAGGAAAAAGATTTACTGTGAATTCTGTATTAATGGGAAAAATAGCATATATGTCAAATGTTTATATGATTCTACAAAAAAATGAAAAGGAAGTTGTGCATTTGGTGTTTTCTTTCATATGGGGTTCAAGATTAAACCCATTGAAAAGAGGTGTATTGTATATTAGTGAAGATAAAGGGGGAATGGGGTTACTATATCCAGCTGTTTATTCTGCTTCTTTAAACTTGCACAGTATATTAAAGCGTACACAGGAAGAAAATGAGAAATTAATAGTAAGAACATTTAAATGTAAGTACAAAAATTCTTTTAGATGATAATAATAAGAAAAAGAGAAAAATGAAGATATTAAAAATTATCAAGAAAAACACTAACATGGAAAATCAAAAACATATATGATATAAGAAAGATACAAGGATGTGGTATAATAATATAACAAAACAAAATGATTATGTAAATTCATGGGAACATTTACCAGAAGAAGTGATTAAAGTAATTAAATTCAGAAAAAAAGTGGTGTACCAAGATAGTGTCAGGATGTCTTGTGGACACTGGTAATACATATGTTACTAGCAAAGGAGAATATATCATATAAAAAGAAAGTTGAAATAGTATGTTTATTTTTGGGGAAGAAGAGACAACAGAGCATCTTCTTCTGAAATGTAATAGAGTGGTGAAACTCTGGAAAATTGTGTGAAGAAATATTTTTGAGAATGTTAATGACATAAAAAATAAAAATATGAATATGGTTATGAAACATTATACAAATGTTATATTATATGCCAGTTACAGCTCAGTTGCTATGAGAGAGAGATTGACTAGGAAAAGGCCAAACATGGAGTTGTGAGTTATTGTATTTCAATTTATTTATTGTTTTTTTTCTTATGGAACATATAAATAGCAATGCCTATTCTGTTTTATTTTTGGTGAACAGATACAGCTCAGTAGCAGTGCCAGTTTATGGACCTCATAGACTTAGAGCTATACATTATAAGAGGCCTATTTGTTGGTGTGTTAAAAACACTGCATCTCAGACTAAACTGGGAGTAGAAGCAGTAGGCCCAGTTTCACAACTGTGATCCCAGAGCTGCAGCTCCATTATCCCACTTATTAATCCAGCTCTGCCTACTATGCATACGTCACTTTTTATATATTGATCAAGCAGTTGCATTTTAAAGCTTTAACTAGTTAAAGTACTATTATAAACATTTTCACATAGGTTTGTGTATAAATTAACATCCTAATGAAAATATGTACTTTCATTTTTATTAATTTTTTTCCTTTTTGCTGTAATATTTTAATACGTTCCTTCATTTTTTTATTCAGTACTGCGGTGGTGGTGCTGCAGTAGCATTGTCGCCTCACAGTAAGACGTTGTCCTGTTCAATTCTCAGCTAGAGCGTCTTCTGTGTGGAGACATGCGTGAATGAGCGTATCTTCGTTGAAGGTTGTGCGTCAGGGCGGCAACTCAGCACGTAAAAATCTACTGCCAATCATTAGCGGACCGGAGTTCCGCTGTGACGACTCCTAACCAGGAAGGGTTTAATGATATCATCCTCTGATCAAATGACTGCCTTGGGCCTTATTTAAAACCTGTTTCTTTTGTGTCCAATTGTATCCGAAGAAGCTCATTATCGTTACATGAATAAAATTATCAGTCTGTTTATTTGTGGATATTAAAAGGGTCTTCAAGAACTTTGTGGCTTCTCCTTCTGATAGCTAATGTAGTTTATGTTAATGGCCTTTTGTCTCTGCTGTTTTGGATAGTTCTCAATTGTACCTCATTATGAGGTATGTTCTTCAGTTTGTATGTTTAAAATTCTATTTTCACACTGATCAATATTGAAAAGGTCTGTTACACTTTCATTTTTGTGATTTTTTTAACAAATAGTCATGGTAAATGTGATGAAAGGAGGTACTGCCAACACGGCTAGCTGGAATTTTGTAAATAATAATATCAAACTAATTTATACAAGATGCTTGTGTTACAAATATATCAGGACTATATGTCATGTGTATATCAAACTGCTCTGTACATATGTTTGTGTTGAAAATGTATTTGCAAAATGCTTATGCTTAAAATGTATCCACAGTGTGCACTACTGGAAGAGAACAGAAATATACATACACTGTTGCAACAGTTTAAATGTATATATTTTAACAGTGGAAACTGGAATACAGGAGATTAACGTCAGTCCAGCAAACTTTAGAAAAATATGTGAAATTAAATTACTTTATAGGCTAGGCCATAAAGATGTTTCAATGCAGCTAGAGACACAAAGTCTGTACTAGGAAGCTTTCTGTATTGCAATAGTTTTCTGATGACTAGCATCTGCTAAAGATCTGAGTAAAAGCCCTTGTACGAGTATTTTTACAGGTTAAGTGGTTAAATATGTCATCTATACTTCCTGCTCCATCTGTCACTATGATGACATCTTTTTGCACATTTGAGTTTTCCATGATTCAGCTGGAGTTGTTCAGGCATCACGGAGTATGTTTCAATTTTTGTAAAGAAAGATACTTTTGTACATTTTCTTTTTCCTGTGTTCTGAGTTTCACTACTTATTTGGCAGTGTTTGGACAACTTCAGCATTTACATTTAGTACATATTTTATGATAATTACTATTTCTTTCACATAATCTGAAATACAATATTTGTCAGCTTATGTTGATTATTTTCTGTACTAGTTTTCAATTCTATACATTAGCTTGCTTTCTTGCGGCTTCATGGTGGCTGCTATTGTTTTGTACTGCTTCATTTTGTCTGATACATCCCCATAGTACCTAACATTTCTAATATTTTATGAAAAAACATACATTGTTTACACTTTTTATTGGCAGTGTTTATTACATGCTATGCAACTTATTGGGTGCTTAGGTCACAGTTATAGCCACATTTGGTTTTAATGTCATTACAGTCCTCTATATTGGTAAAAATAGTTCCACTTCATCTGGGTAAGTCCACATTGATTATAGCTTCAGCCAGATGAAACAAACCATTTGATGAACATTTGACCAGATCAAGGGGAAAAATGTATTTTTGTATGGTGTAAGAGACCCTGTGCCTTCCACGTGAGGGATTTGCCTGCTACATGTCTTGTTTATATGTACTACCTCCAGCCTCACACAACCTCAAAGAAGTGTGAAAATGCAAAACCTTATTATTACTGCTGGGACACTAATGTAAACTGCACTGGCAGTGTTTCTCAAGTGAAAACAGTGATTGATGAGTTACAGTTCATAAAAATATAGTTGATGAGCTTAAACCTTGTCTAGTTTGCACCTGACCAAGGGTATGAAAGCTAATGGAAATTACAGCCTCCAGTTTTCAAATTTTATAGTATTGCAAGGTCATACTAATGTTGCTGACTTGTACTGTTTCTATATGTTTTACACACAGACTGCTTCTATGTTTCAGCCATATATGCCGCCAGGATTTTGACATGTAACCTTTTGACTTTGACTTTTTTTATTCAGTCATTTTCCATTAGGGATTTAGCAGTGTTCTTTGAACTATTCTGCAGTGAATAAAAAAAGTACATTAGCTAGTCTCTTGTTATACATGTTTTGTACTATGTGCATTAGCTGTACTTTGTCTATGTGTACATTGTACTGATTGCCTTAACTGGGTGTAGTTCTGTTTGCCTTGAGGCATTTGACTGGTGCACTTATAAAGGTAACAAGCACTATGTAAGTAAGCAAGTACTTAAAATACATTTAGATCAAGGCAGAGCTCCAGTGAGAAGGAAATGTATGTATTTCCTGATGCTGATATAAATGCCAGTATACATGTGTCAAGTGAAAATTCTGCACCCTCTTAACCCATTTCCTTTATGCACTGCAGTTCTAAATTGTGGGGGCAGTACAGTGCAGTTTAGCTATGGCAACTGAGCCTGGATTAATAGCCACATTCATATATCTTCTTAATGTTATGTCACCCTGGAACACTTCTGTTTTACATCTCCAAGCTTTCTAGTATATCTTGCTTGTTGTTGTTGTTGTGTCTTTCGGCTTTTCCCAGTTAGGGGTCGCCACAGCGGTACTCTGGTTGGCTAATAATTGGCAGTAGATTTTTATGTGCCGAGTTGCCAGCCTTGACGCACAACCTTCAACGAAGGTACGCCCATTCACGCATGTCTCCACACAGAAGACTTGCTTGTAAGATTAGGAAATATAAATGTCTAAGTTGTGCTAGACATCCACACATGCAAATGTATGCTGAAACATCAGGGACCATTTCTAAAGAGGATCAGATAATCTGGATATAAAGTAATTGTTTTATGTTGGAGATAGGAAGTTAATAATTTGTAGATAGGAAGTTAATAAATGGTATGAACTGTAAGAGTCTGGCAACACAAGAGGATTAAAGTTGCAAGCTGTTAATGAGCTGCCTCCTGTAGTCAAGAGTACAAGGTTTGACTCTACTTCTGTTTGCCTACTGTGTGACTCTTACCTTTACTAGACAGTGCTCCCAGCTCACCCCTGAAAGGGGACAATTTGTCCAGTAGGCTTACCCTGTTAAATTTTAGTGTCACAGCAGTTTTCATTAATAACATGCAAACTCCCTCCATAATAAGCTGATACCAAAACTGATGCTTCCAAATTGTTTGTTAACAAGGTAGGCCAACTGGACACATAGTCCCTTTATAGGTGCAACTTGTTAGCAATGTCTCATTAAGTATCCTCAAGGACACATAATATTCAAATAAGGGTTTAAGGAATCAAACCCTGTACCACAGGGTTTGATTCCTTAAACCCTTAGGGAATCAAACCCTGTACCACAGGAACTACAGCTTGCAACCTTAACATCTATGCCAATTGCCATAGGTTTCCTTTCTAGTATGCCCATTAACTAATCCAGCACAAAAGCTGGAATAGGTGGTTTCTGATACTATGCCTCTTATCTACTGTTAGTATGAAGCAGACTTTATATCTTTATTTGAAACATCTGTATGATCTACAGTGCCTTAATAAAATCAAGGTGGTTGAATTATAGTCTTCAAATTACTGAAGCAATAATTTGCCAATGTAATGTTGATGAATGGGTCCCCCTCAAATTATATATGTTATGACCCAGTAATTGTCATTAGGGTAATACATAATTATTGAGCATGGGCCAGGTAAAGCCAATCTCTAAGCAAATGGGATATATTAATTAAAATACAAAAAGGGAAACTGGCTATGCTTAAAATGGCCCATAAGGGCAGCTAGCTTAGTACTTACCTATGAACCTATGAACCTATAAATAAGAAACATCATCAGCTAAGTACATTTTGTACTAACTGGGGTCATGACATATTAATCTGATAAAGTTACTATAACATTTTATTTAGTTACAGGACTATAAAGACAAACACTGTAGTTTGCAGCATCGCAGTGTAAACACTGAAGGACATTATTTAAAGCAAGTAACACATACCATAAATATAAACTGGTTAAGATCAAGAGAAACATAAGTTAAAATACCCATGTGACACAGTAAATCCATCATTAGTTCTGCAGTGTTAAAAAAGATGTCAACTAGTGTAAATAAATGAAAGAAGCCATGTTCACCTATGGAAGAAAGTAAATATATTGGACAATGCATAGCAGTGGTGTCTGAATATAAGAAATAAGGAAAAGATGTTTAAGGGAAGACAGGCTGTGGTCAAAAGACTGAAAAGATGCTAATATGGAGGTGAACAGGGTCTAGGCATTTGCAAATGCAACCATATAAAGGGGAGAGCAGACTTTTGTGCAAACCATACAAAGTATTTGTTAAAAACAAATCCTCTTGTTTTGTGCATCAATATTTTTTCATGTTTCATACATTAAATCACATAAGTCGTTATTAGTAGCATTCAACTTTGCAGAGTCAGTAGCTGAATTTTTATTAATTTCTTTACAGTGTTCTGAATATTTCTAAGTTACATCAATTTTCAGACTGTTTTAATTTATTTTTTATTTACAAACTCTACACAGAATGCACGTCTTAATTCCTTTTTCTGCCTTTAATGATTATGACAGGCTACCAAGGCAACTATTTACAGTTCTTGTGCAACTCTACCTCACTTTCAGATTGCTAGCTGTTGCTATAGCAACACAAACAAAGAATTCATTAATACAACAAACTGTAAATTAGTACTTACTGACTTCCTAAAACTCCTTGGACACATATTCTGTTCAACAGGACTACAGACAAAAACTTATAACTACTTAATAAATGAATAAATTACAGTGTACTACTTAGAGGAATATCCCTTATGTAAATGAATATAAAAGTGATTTTGTTCCATTTCTTTATGCATTATCTTCACATGACAGACTCTGCAGATCACCTGACACAATGGTTGTGAAAACAAATCTCCACCTCTCTAGTTACTAGCCTTGCTGCAGTAAATAATCACCAGCCAAGAGAATTGTTTTCTTTCTCTGGGATACACGTATTGAACTGGAATCTATTCACCTTGCAACTATTGTGGTTGATTTATAATGCCAATAAGACTGCCTCAGAGACCAGAGATGACATTTTCAACATATGATCCAAACTACATACCTGGGTAAGAGCTGCAAATTCTGTTCATTATGTCATAAAACAAAAGAGACATTGCATTAACTCAGCAAGGGAGCAGACCAGTTTTCATGTCTAGTTTTATAGCTGGTAATGAGATCTGGCCACTAATACAGTAGCTGAAACTCCATAAAATACACCACTGATGCAGCTCTGGGAACGAGGTTAGAGCAGAGTAAGAAGAATGCTGATGCTTTGAAAATGATCCTGTTCTATAGGGAGGCAGGGAGTTGCTGGCACCAGTACAGAACTGCCTATGTAAGGTCCACAACTGAAAGTGCAGTGGAGAGACAACTTTGAGGGTATCTTATAATCTCCAGAAATGTAAGAATATATGGATCAGAGTGTATCCTATTGACTAGGCACCTACAGAATGAAGCACTGACTCTCCTCCAGTCCTGCAGCATCTAACAGACTAACCTTCCATGCCCATTAAGTGACTAGAGTAGAGCAAGAGAGCACTGGGACTTATGTATGGCATAATAATGTGCTGTGATATTGCAAGTGATAAACTGGAGGCTCAAAAATAGAAGTGACATTAAAAAAGAAAAAAAGAAACAATGGTTTGCTGTCACCTGTACATAAAGAAAAAGTCACAAACAAACAATAAACATGTTTTAATGGAATAAACTCATAACTTTTCAAAGTACAGACCTTAATATTTCTAGCATTGTTGCATTAATTTAGAAGCTGTTTGTGATTCTTTCTGGTAAGAGTGCAAACATTTCAGAACTTATGTTTTTATCATGCTTTCATTGCAAGTTCACTGGCATAGCAATTACAGCATGTTGTTAACAGTTTCATGCTATGCATCAACACAGATGCCAGTTTTCCAGAAGATTTTAGATCCAGCATGTACTATTCTAGTGAGTAAATGTATGATTTAAGCACATCTAACCTGGACCATTTTGTTGAGTATTTTGAATATGGATTATTGGAATGTATGACTAACACAGTTAATTATGCAGCATCTGTATCATGATACCTTCAAGTACAGCAGAGCTGGTTTGTGTAGCAGGGTATATGCTATCGACACAGACACACACACACACACACACACACACACACACACACACACACACACACACACACACACACACACACACACACACACACACACACTTCTGCATGCTTTTCTAGAAGGTGTGATGTTGTTTTATATAAGTGGTACATCTGTTGGTGGTCTGTTCTGGACAGGGGCAGCACTGATTATCACAGTGAAGTCAGACTACAGTGCTCAGCATGAGGGACATGAACTCTGCCAAAATATGATTAACAGTAGCCTTCCAGGGAGGAGCATGCATAATGTCATAGAGGGGGGCAGCATTGCCCTCCATTGGGCAAATGACTGCACACAGCTGTCAAACAATGGGGACTTACACCCTTCATCAGAAAAAATCCCTGATGGCTACCTGGATGATGGTCTCCTGAAACTGTCTCTTACACATAGGGGCTATAAATGGGCTCATTGATTGAGTTTGAGCTGATGTCTGACAGACAGAGGGGGGTTATCCTACTCTTACCAGATTTCGGTATGTGATTGTTTTTTTAACATTTTTTATTCAGTTCTCAATTAGTACTATTAGACACCATGACTTTTATTTTCTTTTATCAAAAAGCATTGTAAGGTGCCAAATCATCAGCTATGTGAGGATGCAAAAGTGCTTTCCAAATATGTGCTGAAAGTTTTGTGATGATTACTTTTTTTATTTTTTTGCAGATCTTCAGCACTGAAAAACACAATTATTGATTGAATGAACTGCATTCAATAGTATGATGTAACAAATAAAATGTTCAAATCGAACTAAATGCAAGACACGTTTTGGCAACTCAGAATTTACTTTGATAAGCCAGTCAAGCAGATTGTGCTGCATTATTTCATACCTTATTATCTACAGGAATGTCACCACGAATGTAATACATGCTCAAGTGTTGCAGATTGAACCCTTCATCTTCTTCCTCATCTCCTGTTCTCACATTTCAGATTGGTCCAGGCTCTTTTAAAATAATTAGCTGTTTCACTGTGTACTATCCAGTTGAGGGTCCTTTTGTTTACAACTGCTCATGAAATGGTACTTTCTCACATCCAAGCTGAGGCATGACCCTTCAGTTTTGAGTTTTTGACCTCTGCTACCCCAACCTCCTTATTCTTCAGTTCAAATCCTGAATGATACCCTCACTTTTCCTTCTATCCTTTACAGATAACAACCCCAGCCATTCTAGTCTTTTCTCATGTTACTTCCCTTCTGTATATTTACCAGCCATGTACTCTTTTATACACTTTCTGTTATATTTTCCTTATATGGTCTTCAGAACTTATTCCTTGTGGGGATTTACCAGTGACCTAAATAGTGGCAGAATTACCTTTATGTCTTCAGAATATTTCCCCTGGATGTACAGACCTGTACTCACCTGTTTTTGATGCTTTATTGTTGTAGTTAACAACTGCCTCTAAGTGTTTTTTTCCATTTTTTATGGTTTTAAGTTACAAATCCCCATTACTTGTATACCATCCCAGGGTTACTGACCCCAGCTACAGCACATTACATTCCGTACTAGTGAACCTCTGTTGAAGCATGACAGTTACTCTCTCATGTTTCCCAAACAACAGTCCCTGCCTTACGCTCCTACTTCAGCTCTTTTTTGTGCCACATATAAAGAGTTAGCTTCTTTTACGATGTTATATATGATGTTTATGATAAATGCAGTGTGATGGACACCAGGGGTATTGTCTCACAATTCACAACACTGGCATGAATATGTTAGGGACAAGGGATTCTGGTCTTCCAATCTGCTATACTGCCTCAACAATAAACAAACTGAATTATATATCTATATCTATAGCTATATCTGTATCTATATCAATATCTATGTCTATATGTATATCTATATATGTGAATAAGTAAGCACTGGCCTTGTTTAAGGGCAAGTAAAAAGTATGTAGTGCTGCCTTGAGCTGTGTCACACACCAACCACACCTAGACAGGCTTCATAATGAAAAAAAAAACAGAAAACAGAGTTTTAGGTCTTGACTTCTTAGGCCCTTCTCCCACCTTATATGGAATCAGTCCTTTACAAGGGCAGACTATCTATAGTAACTGCAATGTAACAAAATTATTGTACACACTGTAATTTCCAGGAGAGAATATTAAGACATTTCAGTGCTATAGACTTTTCCTGCCTTATGTTGGTTATCACCACCAGCTTGACTCAGTCTGGCACATAAAAATGTATCAATTAGTGTACGACTCTTAGAGATAAGGCAACTGAGAAACAATAATTGATGGCAGTCTTTTTCTCTTTCAGATGTGGATGTCAGCAGTCCTACTCCATCAGAAATCAGCATCTTTATAGCATTATATTACAGAGCACAACATTTTAAAAATAATGAAATATAATTATTTATAGCAGAAAAGGGGTAATATAGTTAAGTTATTAAATATACAGGCAAGGTATAATTTTGCATACAGCAGCTGACAGCTATTGACTAACCAACTATAAATTTCCAAACTAATTTCTGGCTAAAAGAATTACTAGGCCTTGTTTACCACTATCTAATTAGTGCAGAATATGACAGATAAAGGACTAGGACTTCTATATAGAAATAAAAAAATTCTCACTGCTGAAGCTAGGCTTTCTCTCACTCATGCTTACCTTCTACCCTGCTTAACATACTGCTCCCAAATATTCACAAACCTTAACTCCTCCTTGCTCACCAACTTGAGTTAACCTATCACAAAATAGCTAGATTTGTGGCTCAAAAAACCTATAAATCCCACCACTGTCTCTCCCTAAAACACTTAAACTGGCTTGAACTACCTCACCTGCTTCTCCTCTCACAGCTCCAAATCATACACTCCATCCTATATCAGCCTGCCTTTTGTCCAGCTCTATGCTCCCTCATCTCTCACTACTCTACTACAAGACATCCTACAGGACATCTCCGGAGCTCAACCAAAGATCTATTGCATATCTATAAACCAAAGTGTAAATCTGGGTGCAACATATACACCTACTACCCCTCCTTAGCATGGAACAAACTCCCACTAGAAATCAGAACTCTCACACATCCCAAACAATTCAAACTGTCCACAAAACACTTTATAAGACACTGAACCTGCCACTGTTCTCACCCTCCCTGAATATACCTATCTAACCAAGATAAATTATTTTTCCTCTCTCCCTACTGCTCCCCCTCTTAATCATTCTCTGTCCTTTTAACCTACTCCATCCTTTCTCTTCTAGTCATCTCTACAGTTTCTTTTCCACTCCTTTCTCTGGAAACAACTTTTACATACTGGCAATATTTCATGTATTACATAACATCTAGCCTAAATAGTAAACTTCCTATGCCCTTTCTTGTAAACATATGCCTCTATCTGTAATGATGTTCTGTTGTTGTTTACAATGGTTGTTTCTCTTTTGACTTTGACTACTAAGCATTTTATATTACTGTAAGTGTTGTTAAAGTACCTTGGTACTGTAAAATTGTTTGTTTATATTACTTGGAGCTTTTCTCCCCGGGCCTCTACTGAAAAAGGGCTTCAGCTCAGTCAGACACTCCTGGTCAACAAATGTAAAATGAATAAATAAATAAAACAAAAATAAAAGGAAGCTCACTGATGATGTCCTTAGGCAAACAAAACCAAGTGCTGACCAACTAAGAATAGCTACTAGGCTTATCCTGACTCCTGGATTGTCACTTAGAATTCAACTGGACCAATAATCTATCTAGTGAAATGTTACATAATGTAATGCAGACAGTAACAGGTAGCAGTTAAATCCAGCCCTGGTAGTGTGTGTGTGTGTGTGTGTGTGTGTGTGTGTGTGTGTGTGTGTGTGTGTGTGTGTGTGTGTGTGTGTGTGTGTGTGTGTGTGAGTTTGTGTGCGTGTGTATGCAGAGTTTCCGTGCCCGCACTGAGAAAAAGTCACAGTTTCACCCTTTAATCTGGTTGAAGTCTATCTTACTTTCCTCCACAGAGAAAAGTACAGTGTTTAACGTTAAATTCTACTTTCAGCTTTTAGTTGCAACTTGACAAGAAACAATTACATATCATGCAGTTTCATTTATGCAGTCTTTTTTACATTTTACATTTTGCTTATCTGCTCCATTTCACAGCAAAATACAGTCATAAGTTTTATATAGCTGTATGCCTTTCACAGCTTTGTTGCAGCATCTTACAAAAAGAAACAGTTGCATCTTTATATCTAGTCCAAACAGATAGGTTTCAGGACTCATCCCCGCAGCAATCCATTACTTATTTATCTTTATGAAAGTAGTGTTCTCGCTGCAAATCTGTGAACACTGCTCTTTTGTCACTGTTTCAGTAACCTAATTTTTCGTGTATCCTATGCATTTGCATACTTACCCGTATTCTTTGCAGTTTTAAATCTAAGACCTAGGGTGTGAGGTCATTTTCTTTTGCCCTGTTTTTCCTACTCTTCATAAGATGATTTCTCCTAATGACTTTCTTACTGAGTGAGGTTACTCTTGCAGGCAGAAGGTCCTAAGGGATCATTCTTGCTGTGTGACCAGGGCATTTTCCTCTTGCTTAAAGGATTAAGACTTTCCCATTGCCTAATGCCATGTACTAGCACAGTACCACCCAGAGTCTTCATCTAGAGAGAAAATCAAAATGGGCAAAATACTCCCCTTGCAAGTGACTCCCACCCTTCTTTTGGCATATTAATGAAACATATAAAAAGCACATGCAAGGCCACAGAGTTTCTGACAAATCCAGCTCAACAGCTTGGAATGTAACATTAGTGCTTTTGTTTTATTTTATAATAAAACTTCTTTTGATGAAGTGCAAAATGATCCCACTTTCTAGATCTATATCACACATAATTTTTAAGATAAGCTGCATGCCTCTGATTTGCTTTTTCAAAATCTCAGTCAGATGTAAAATGACTGTACATTTCAGTCCATTTAAAGCATTAAAGTCCCTGTAACCCATGACTCTGTGTGTGTGTGTGTGTGTGTGTGTGTGTGTGTGTGTGTGTGTGTGTGTGTGTGTGTGTGTGTGTGTGTGTGTGTGTGTGTGGTGGTGGTGGGGGGTATGTGCGTGTGTGTTATGTGTTTGTGTTTTAGTGTGCATGCTGGGTTTGTGCATGTGCATCCATATGTGTATTTTGCATGGGTGTATGAGAACATGTCTGTGTGTGTGTGTGTGTGTGTGTGTGTGTGTGTGTGTGTGTGTGTGTGTGTGTGTGTGTTTTAGTGTGCATGCTGGGTTTGTGCTTGTGCATCCATATGTGTGTTTTGCATGGGTGTATGACAACATGTCTTTTTGTGTGTGTGTGCATGTGTGCGTGTGCAGATATAATCCCAAAATGAAAGCAGTATTCTGTTCATGCCTCTCCACTATCCAGAATTTCACCAAATGTCCAGATTTTTGCCTCATATATCTACTTCT
Source organism: Protopterus annectens (assembly GCF_019279795.1). Classification (NCBI taxonomy): domain Eukaryota; kingdom Metazoa; phylum Chordata; order Ceratodontiformes; family Protopteridae; genus Protopterus; species Protopterus annectens. The sequence continues at coordinate 1,080,316,744 of NC_056730.1, read as the reverse complement.
CCAACACGTTCAGTGGACATTGTAAGCCAATGTGTAAGTAGTCCACTATCCCAGGCCTTCAATATTAATCTTTTGTCTTTTGGTTTAAATTCACTTCTCTTTAACCATTCCTGTGTCAGACGTTGATCAATATTAGGTCGTTCCAGGTGTTTTCTGTACTTGCAAGTATATGCCTTTCCACGTTTCATGCCTTCTCGTGTGATCCTTCACCCTATATTCTTTCTTTTTTTTTTTCTGGCACATTCAGTTGCTGCCTGATTTTTGTCTACTTCTGGTTTGATTTCCATTCCTGCTTGACACTGATATGTTTCTACTAAATTAATCAGGGAAGTCATCTTAAATTGTTCTCTTCACATTTCAAAACTTTCACTATATTCAGATCTAATTAGGTCAGCAGATATGTATGCAATCCTAAATTGCAGCTCTGTACATGTAATCAGTTTTGCGATGGCCCATACCTCCTTCAGAATGGGAAATATATAATCTTGCTATACACTGATTTTTATAAATCATTTGATAAGCGCGAAACATTTTTCTTGTTTTCCTCTCTAACTGATCAATTAATGTTTGGGTCCAGTCAGTCATCCCAAAATTATAAGTCAGAACAAGAAGAGCAAATTGGTTTATAGCTTGGACTTTGTTCCTAGATGTCAGGGCTGTTTTCAGTATTCATTTTAGTCTTTCAAAATATTCCTTACTATGTTTTACTTCAGTGGTTCCTAAACTTTTTCGATTCTCAGCTCTCTTGCTGAATCCAGTTTTTCCCAAGGTGCCCCCCCCCCGTGGTGTGCATAAAGTGCATATTAGATCATAACACTTCAAAATTTCAGCAACTTCAATTTAGAAATATACACATGAATTAATATATACTTATATGTACATGTATGCTCAAGACATACATAATGTGCAAATGTACATACGTATATGTATGCGTATGCACACAAAATTATAATAGCCCATCCCCTCTAAATTATGTCAGAGGTATTTATCTATTCTCTTCATACATCTTCACAAACTGATTTACATTGTTTGCCTGTCAACAAAGCCAGAAAAATTTCTGTACAGCTACTGTATAAAAACAAAACAAAATTCACAAACTGCACACACAACACAGACACACAGGCAAACCACCCATGAGGCCAAGCTGTTCATAAGAACCTTTGCAAATTAACTAAAGCTCTACTCATTGGAAATAGAAACACATGCTATTTTACACACACACACACACACACACACACACACACACACACACACACACACACACACACACACACACACACACACACACACACACACACACACACACACACACGTTTCCTTATTTGCATGGAGTCTTCATTCTTTCTGGCCATACCCACTGCAGATCCGATTTTTGTTCCCTGAACATAATCGTTCATTGCTATTCCTGCTCGCATTTGAGCAGCCATGCCCAGCCGGAAATGCATGAGCTTCTTGCTCGATTCTGACAGGCTGGTAGCCCTGATGGAGCTGACATTGTGCACATGATGACATCAGCTCAACAGTACTTAAATTAAAAAAACAAAAGAAAAAAAATCATAAATGAAGGGTATTCATTCGTGGCGCCCCTGTGAGGAAGCCGCGGCTCCCCAGGGCACCACAGCACACACTTTGGGAACTCCTGTTTTACTTGCATTTGTTCATGTTTATTCTTGATCCTTTATCAATTCCCAAATATTTATATACTCCCTCCTGCCCAAGATCCTTTATATCACATTCCTGTCCGAGATTGATATTTTCTTGGTGCTGCAACTTTCCTGCTTTAAAGGTTACTTTTGCACATTTATCAAGACCAAATGACATTCTTATATGATCTGAGCAAGCTTTAACCACTTGCAATTGTGCTTTCAGTTCCTCATCTGATTAACTATGCAGTTTTAAATTATTTACAAAAAGAAGATGAGATGTCTTTACACATCATTGTTTTCTGGGAAACAATTTGTAATCATGACCTAATCTGTTAAGTCGACAGCTTAATGAATTAAGGGCAAGACAAACGAGCAGTGGTGACAGAGTCATCCTGGAATAATGTCCTATGAATGTTTATTCCTGGGATAATAATTTGTCCTTTATCTTGGCTTAGCTGCAATGTGGTTTGCCACAGTTTCATAGTCACTGTAAAGTAATTGATCAATGTATGGTGTATCCTATACATTTGTAAGCACTCCTTTATCCATGAATATGAGATGCTGTCAACTGCTTTCTTTGCAATCTATCCATGCCATACTTAGATTCTTTCCTTTTATACAATTCTCCATTAAGACTTTATTTAACAACAAATGATCTTTTGTTTCACATGACTTTCTTTTTTTACCGTTTTTTTCTATTGCCAAGATTGAGTTTTCTTCTAAATGACTATAAAATCTGTCAGCATCAATTCCAGTATATAGTTTATACAGTGTCGTTGGGCAAGTTATCGGTCTATAGTTTTTAGGATATCTTGCTGGTTCATTCGTAAGGAGGAGTGTCATTTTTCCTGTTGTTAACCAGGTTGATGTCTCTTCATGTGTGCTATAAATAGTTCTTACTCAGGGCTAAATCTTCGTGTAAAGATCCATTGTGCCAAACGTTAGGTATTATATCTGTTCCTGGAGTTTTCCAGTTAGAAGCTTTCCTTAATTTTGTTTCAATTTCTCTGTCCATTACTTCATCCCATTTCATATCCTGCACATTTGAACTTTTTACTGTTTCTTTTGCTTCTTCTATCTGTTCAGCATCTTTGCTACGTTCCATAGGATCTTCATAGATATTTCTCCAAAATACATTTCTTCTTTTTTTGGTGGTGTTTCTGATCCTTTGCCTTGTTTCCAAATTCACTGTAAAATGTTTTGGGTAATCAATGAATTGCTTATTTTGTGCTTTTCTTTTCTATTTATCTGCTAATCTTCTAAATTTTCCCTGCAGTGCTTATATCATTAGCTTATAATTTGCAATAGTGTATAATAAATATTTGTCTGTTCTGATACTGCACATTGCTTTTATCATGTATATCTTTCTAAGTATTTTTTGTTGATCTGTTCTCTCTTCTGAAATCTTCTAACATCCACATTTTTAAATTGCTTTATAGATTTTCTCTATTTGATACTTCCGTGTTGGCATTTGATTTCTCCCCTTCCTTTCCCTTACTACCCTATGTTTTTGTGGTAAGTCTCTGTTATTAATTTAGCTACACAGTAATATAGCTTATTTACTTCTGTTATATCACATGAATTTCTGTGAGCAGTCTTGATTACTGTCTTCATTTGTTTTATCAGGCTTCTAACATTTTGGGTGTTATTAACTTTCTGTAATCTATTTCATTGATCTTAACATGTCTATTCATCTGTATTAAATCAAGCAACTCATCCCTTAGACCATTTTCTTCTAAACTAAGGGCTCATTCTTTGTTCTCCATTTCCTGTGGGCATTTTACAGAAAGTTCCAGAACATCTTCCTGTGACATATTCTCTTTAGCTTCAACCTATGTCATCCATTGCTCTTTCATATGGGAACTCACAGGCCTGACACTGGACAACATTGATTGCATCAGAGTTGCCACCATTTCATCTTCCTTCCCTCACTGTGCAACTCCAACTGAACGTTTGTACTGGTTTCCTACTGAACGCTTCAAAGTATCTTCATATGACAACTGATCAGATGCTTCCATTGGTTTCTCCTTAATTTGGGGATTTATTGTTTTATCATGCTGCGATGTTATCAGAGTTAGATTTTCTACACTAAATCATTCACTTTGCAGGTAATCTATAACTTCAGTTTCTATTTCTTTATCGTCTCCAGTACTAATCCTCTTTTCTACTTTCCCCTTTGTGCTCTTATTTTTGTATTGTAAAATTTTCCATATCTAGATGCCTTTGTCTGTATTTCTCTTCAAATATCCTTGGTGCTGCTTTTTTGTATTGATTAGTTTTGCTTTCTCCTTTGCATACATATTGCACCATATTAAATCTTTTTTTTCTATCCCATGTCCATACATCTTCTTCTTCAGATGTCTCCTGCTACTCCTGTTTTGGGGGCTCACTGTCCTATCATGCTGTGTTAGACTTTATACACTAAATCCTTCACTTTGCAGGTGTTCTATAACTTCAGCTTATATTTGTTTAACTCTTGATTTATTAATCTTCTGTTCTACATTCCCCCTTTGTAATCTTATTTTTTGTATTGTGATATTTTCCTTATTTGGGTTCCTTTGTCTGTATTTCTCTTCAAATATCTTTGGAGCTGTTTTTTTGTATTGATTAGTTTGGCTTTCTCTTTTGCATAGATATCGCACCTTATCAGATCTTTCTTTCTTTCCCATGTCTATGTTTCTTTTTTATACCTTTCAAAAATCTTGTTCTTTATTTTTTCACACTTCCTCAGTTGCCTGTTTTGCCAAACTCCCGAAGGTTTCTTGGGCTATATAATATTTTTCATAAATCTGATGTATTAATGAACACAAACTTGCATTTTACATTTTAATAGGTTTTCTTGTGCAAGTATTTTTCTTTCCTCTAATTTCTCAGTTAATCTTTTTGTACATCTTCTAACAGGAAATTCTGGGCTTCTTGCATAATAGTAACAATACATAATTTCTTTCTTATCCTCAGTAGTCCACTCTATCAGCTTCACGGCTTTTTTTTGGCCTGTCAGTTTTTGCATTTTTCGTGGACTACTACTTCCTTCTACAATGTGGGGGGGGGGGGGCATCATTCCCTGACCCAGCCTAACCCAATTGTAGGAATGTTTCTGTGTCTTGAAATTTCTACACTGTCATTTTTTCCAGTCCTGACACCTGTGTGCCTACCAGGATGGGAAACTTTTTATCCTGTACTTGTGCACTCAGTTGTCTTTTTCGTTTTTTAACCTACTTGTGTACATAATATATGCTATATAAAATACAGTCTACATATCAATGTCATCTTGGTGAGATTTTGTAAAATGAGGGTCCACCTCAAGAAGGTACTCATCAAGACTTGAGGATGAATTAAATTCCAACAATACTACCTTTGGGTTTTTAATTCCATGATGGGAATGGACCCCATTCCTACATCAAAGTATGATTAAAGTTCATGAAATTAGTATTGTTTCAGTCTTTGATGAAAGCCAGAAGTGTCTTCAGAGCACTCACAATATCCCCAGAATTGACGCTTTCTGCAATTCATACAGAGCTACATGTATCAGTAACATATCTAAGTACAAAGACCCATTGCTCCTACTACTATTGCAACTGTCTGGGTATCCTTCTTCCACATTGCCCTCATTTCTGCCCAAAAATCCTGGTATTTTATGACTTTGGGTCTCTCTGTATGTAAGACACTGTGGTCACGGGATGTAGCAGTTTCAATGATCAATATTATTTTTGTCTTTTTTTCATGGAAGACTATATCTGGTTTCTTGCATCTAGTTTTTGAATTGTTGGAAATGGGTGATCCCATGTGATATAAACCTAATAATTTTCTATAATGCTTTATGGCTCATGTTTCCAATGCATCTCAGCTACTTCAGCATTATAATGTTTGCACAATCCCCAGTGTAACAGTCTTGCCACATTATTATACCTTTCAGTATACAGTCCTTCTGCCATTAGTATATCACAACCAGCGACAAGATGTGCGACTCTTTCCAATTCTGTTTTACAAAACCTACATTTGTCTGTTTCTCCCAAATGTTCAACGGACTTTGTAATCCAACATGTAGGTAGTCCACTACCTTGGGTCACTAATATTAACTTTTCATCTTTTGGTTTAAATTCACCTCTCCTTCACCTTTCCTGTGTTAAATCCTGATTGACTTGGGGTTGTTCCTAGAGTTTTTTGTATTTGCAACTATATTTATGCATTTTCCACATTTCTTGCCTTCTCATCTGATCTTTCAACTTATATTCTTTCATTTTTTTTTTTTGCGCATAAAGTTGCTGCCTGATTTTTATCTACTTCTGGTTTGATTTCCATTCCAGTTTGACACCAATATGCTTCTGCTAAACTAAGCAGGGAAGTCATGTTAGACTTATTCTCCTCATGTTTTAAAATTTTCACTATGTTTGGGTTTTGTGAGATCAGTAGATATGTATGCAGTCCTAAGATTGCAGATCTATACATGCAATCAATTTCAAGGAGGCCCATACTTACTTCAGAATGGGGAATATATAGTCTTGGTATACAATGATTTTATGCATCATTTGACAAGCATGAAACATTTTTCTTGTTTTCCTGTCCAACTTGTTCCAGTACCTTTTGGGGCCAGTCAGTCTCTCCAAAACTGTTAGTTAGGACAGGAAGAGCAAATTGGTTTATAGCCTGAAGTTTGTTCCTTGTTGTCAGAGCTGTTTTCAGTAATAATTTTAATCTTCTAAAATATTCCTTACTAAGTTTTATTCACATTTGTTCATGTTTTATTGTTGATCCTTCATCAGTATCCAAATATTTATATACTCCCTGTTGCTCAAGTTCTTTTATATCACATTCCTGTCCCAGTCTGATGTTTTCTTGGTGCTGCAGCTTTCCTGTTTTAAAGGTTGCTTTTGCACATTTATCAAGACCAAATGACATTGGTATATCATCAGAAAAAGTTTCGACCACTTGCAATTGTGCTTTCAGTTCTTCTTCTGATGAACTATACAGTTTTAAGTCATCCACAAAACGAAGATGAGAATTTTTTTATACTTTGTTGTTTTCTGGGAGCCAAATTGTAGCTATGACTTAATATGTTAAGTTGATAGCTTAATGAGTTAAGGATAGGACAGAAGAGCAGCGGTGACAAAGAGTCACCCTGGAATATCCTCCTTCAAATTTTTATCCCTGGAACAATAATTTGTCCTTTATCATGGCTTAACTACAAAGTAGTTTACCACTGTTTCATGGTCACTGTAATGTAATCGGTGCAGGGTGTATCTTATAAAGCACTATTTTATCCATGAATGTGGTATACTGTCAATGCTTTTTTGTAGTCTATATATATAATGCCCCATGTTTGAGTAGTTTAGGTTTACAAGTTTGCCATGTTAGCATTTTAGTAGAAAAGCTCACTACAGGCAAGGCTCAATTCTTAATTGTTTCTGTAACCAACTTTATAGGTTCATCGGTAGTTACTAGGCATGCGATCCATTAGACCATTGAGGACCTTCACCTAGGCTCCTGATTGCCCTAGGTCACTGTATGGTTGCATGTCTTAATCAGAGTCACATAGCAGGCAAAGGCAGGCTGAAGGAATCAAATCCTGGACTTCAGGAAACAGCTTGTTAACAGCACAGGCCTTCTGCTCTGCTTACTCCCAGGCTATGGTCCAGGCACTAGAGAAGGAATGACCTTAGTATAAGACATGCTCATGTGGCAGCAAAGAGGTAATTTTAACTCTATCTCTCAACTCTTTAAATTCGCTGGAGATCAGCTACAGACTCCATTCCATTACATACAACACTCAAAAAACATGCCTATCTTGTTAGAGTTTATATCTTCCTAAAGAAAAGAATGATCTAGCCAGTCCCAAATAATATTTAGGGAAAAGGTTTTAATGCTTTTTTTTTTCTCGGGGATGTAAAATCCATATGGACCTTAATGGTCTCAATAATTTTGTTTCCTACAAAAACTTCGGGATTCTAATTTTGCATTTTCTTATTAGCTTTCTGTCTAGTGCTAGACCAAATGTACTATATTCCTTTATCTTTAAGATCAACCTCCAAACAAAAAAATTGGTAACAGTAAAAGTAGGTTAGCAGTAATACCAGCTTAGAACCCTGTTATCTAGTCTTTCTTCTACTGCGTTGCTTTTTATATATCTAGCAGTAGTTGTGTCCTGTCTCTGAACTCTGCCAGTTCAGATATTTTCACATATGACTATTTTGACCTTTTCCAGACTATCTTTGCTCAAAGTAAGAGATGACACCTTGATTCTACTTCAGAACCATGGCATTATGATTAATCTTAGCTGATCGAATATTAGGTCACCAGAGGGTTTTAGAATTAAGTAGAACAAGTCTGGATTGTTTGCAAGCAAAACCATTTCTGCCAAGAAGCCAATAGTCTGATTCAATGATGCCCTTTGCACTGCATACCAGGCACAGAAGGAAAGGCATCTTAGCCACTTCAGTGACTAATGTGCAGTTCATAAACAGAATTGTGTGTCCTTTAGTGTGCAGACAGTGCACCACAGAGTGACATAAATGGTGTAGTTAGCAGGAGCTGTAGATGTCATTCATTTCCAAAGCATGCTGAGCACCTTATGACATAAATAGCACAAAGCGGAATGGAGTACAGCGACAAGCTAGAATGTATAACATATTAACATTAACCGACATAGCTTGTGTGATGTTGATAACTGATATTCTCTAATTTGCCTCTGAAAGATATGATCATGATCTTAATTTTACTACCAAAAGTCAAATTCAATTTTCTAGCATCACAGAGGTGTAACCAGTGCCTTCTTGTCATGTCTTTCACAGATGAACGGACACATTTGGTTGTGTGCCTAATGTGCCTGTTGACGTACTACTTGTTACTCCTCTTGGAAGTTCAGTACCTCACTAGACTGATTTGTGATTTCACAACTAGTTAGTTGCATTAGGCATGCACTGCTTACTAGTCCAGATATTTTCAGAAAGAAATGCATTTCAGAAAGTCCACTTGAATTATGTAGAAGCCTTAATAGTATAGTGTGAGAAATTGGTCAAAACCACCATCTGAGTATTCTGCCTGAAATTTAAGATCTAGTTTGAAATAAAAATGCTCTCAATTTTGCATTTTTATCTAGTGTAGTCAGATGCATTAAGCTGTTGCAACTTCTCTAAAACAAATACTCTACCTGCCACAGCCTCACCTGTGTTAAATTTAGTGTTAAGACAAAACTTGCCTAATAAAAGTGCATCCTGTAGTGGTCCTTTCCTGTTTTTAAGCTACCATACTTATAAGATGATTTCATAGTCACGTTGTCAAATCATGCTAAAATCATAAAATGCAATATCATTAATGACTTCTTAAATTCTAATAGCGCTATTAGCATTTAAATATTTTTAAACATTTGCTTGTGCATTTAAATATATATATATATATATATATATATATATATATATATACATATATATATATATGTATATATATATATATATATATATATATATATATATATATATATTTTATTTTTATTTTATTTTATCTAGTGTATTTCATAAGATAAAGCACTCTTCTTGTCTTCTACATTTCCAAGTTTCTTTATATCTTCCCTGGCTTTAACTATTTGTAGCCTACAATGTTACCTTTTCAATATGTATTTGTTTTCCTCCATGGCATTCATATAATTCATACAATTTTGTGATTTTCTGTAAATTCCTTTTTTTTTAACTTGAGCTTTTGTAAACCCACTTTTCATTTTTGCCTTCTGGTCAGGGTCATGCCTTAAAGGAGTCTTTAGACCAATGCACCAGCACTGTTACCAAATATATCAATCAGTTGCTAAATCAATGAATCATTCAGTAAACAAAGAGGTACCTTGACAAAAAGATGCACAGCAGCACAGGTCTTTTTGGAAAGGGGTGGACTCTAGAAATATTTGATAGGTGGCAGCTTCGTTATCTGAGCATACTTTACAAAACATTGCAAATTAGATTCCATCTTTCTTGTTTGAAGCAGGTTTTGCTAGGACTACTCTCCAGGGGCTCTAGGACATCAATTCTCCCTTCGTTTCTAATCTCTGGTAATCTACCCATGTAGGATAGATGCAACAGTGATTTAAGGATGAGCACAGTAGAGCTGTGCAAGTAAACTTACCATAACAGTAGTTGTTCAACTAGATCACTGTTGCAGTAGAACACCTTCTCTCCACTCCAGTTCTTTTGTCTTGTTTTTTTGCCAGGGTGTGGATGATATTTTTATTTATCCTTTTGCCTTAAGGTCAGGGCTTTTGCCTCCCTAACTCTAAGGGAAGAAAGCAGTGAAGATTTGGTGACCTAGCCATTGATTTTATTTGGCTGTGCTCAAGCTGTACAGTAATTAGGGAACATGTAAGGTGCCTGAAAGCTTTGGATGCCAGCTATTTTTCATATCCTTGTCAGGCATAGAGCTTAGGTTACTGCAAAAGTGATCTATTCAAACATCTACTGTTATGGAAAGCTTACTTACACAACTGTACTTTATTGTAGCAATTTTCTGGCTTGGATTTTATGCTCTGAATTATTGTGAACTGGATCAGTTATAATACATCTGGTGGATTGTTTATGATCTATTATATATGCAGAGGTGATTTCAGGGCAATGGTATCCTTTTTACAATATCTAGATTCAGAATTTCTGTACATATGCAAAGGTAAATACATTATTAATTTATTGAGCTACTTCTTTATCTAACCTTTTATCATGATTATGTATTTTAAGCAAGTATGTATGATATAGTGCTACAAATTAAATCTAGATTAATGAACATGTATGTTGCTTTCTTTCTTCCTTCCTAAATGGCAATCGGATGAGGAAGATTATATGTTTAAAAGTCACAATAAAATTGAAACTGTGTCTGCCTGCTAACAGATTAGTGTCTCCAGGAGGGGTATAAATACATTGCAACCAAGGAATGTAGATTCTACCTTATATTACACTGTTATAAAAGTGGGGGGCATGGAAGTTTCTGGAGAACTCGTTATGCAGTTATTTATTACTTGTTACATAGTTAAGAATCTATTAGATTATAGGATAATTAATTTGGTCCTCTGTAGCATATAGCTATGCTGCAAATCTTCTGCATCTGATAACAGAAAAGAATAAACCAACTGCTAATTATCATATTCTTGTTCAGTGTGCATACGACTTGCATCATGGATTGTACTCAAGGCAGGAAATGCCATAATCTTCATCCATTAAACATATAAAATGAGACTGAGTTTATGATGTTTTCATTAACACTGGCCACCAGCAGTCCAGTGCAATAGAAGATTTAAATGTTAGTTTATATCCACTTTCTGAAGTGAGGCATTTTAACTAAAAAGGCTTAGACAGAAGATACAGTGTATATAATAAACTTTCATCAGCATAATGTTGGGGACTAGTCTGAAAGCCATTTTTGTAGATTTCAAAAAATCAATTTTATTGCAAGGACAAAATAAAATATGCTTCTCTTCAGTCTGGGAAACAGCATAAATCAGGATACTCATATCTTGTAATATGGATTACAGTAAGCAAACAGAAACTTTACAGTTCAGGTTACTGCTTTCTGGCGCACTCTTACATTGTTTTTACAAAAACAAATCAGTACTTCGAGAAAACACAATGCAGCACCAGAAGTCCAAATAATAAATTGGCTTATCTTGTTACACTCCTACATTTGGAAAACAGCCCTCTCTGCATAGTTACTGAGAATTGGCTTAAGTGTTAAAAGAACACTCCCTCTATAACTCGGTATGTCTTTGGACCAGATGACAACTGTGAATGAGTCTCCATATTTGTTAAAGAGCATCCATAAGTACTCACAAACTGAACCCATTCAACTATAGGTCATTCTAAACAGCATTAATTATCTACCAATAGCTTGTTACAGAAACTTTCTGTGTCACCTGACGACCATGTAAGATTCCTCGGTAATCTAAATGATCCTTCTATTTTAAGAAACTCCATCATTGTGGGTGATTTTAACTACTCTTTAATAAACTGGGACACTTATACCTTTAATGTAGGATATGCCCAAAAATTCCTAGAGTTAATAAACAAAAACTCCCTCGATCAGTTGGTAAAATCTTTTAGAGGACACAGTATTCTTGATCTGATTCTTAAAAGTACAGCCTCATTTTCCATTACTCATCTGGTGTCTTTTTTACCAGTGGAGTCTGACCACAAATTGGTGACTTTCTCTTTTCCCTCTGAAAAGCCACAAAAGGAACCACATGGAATTTAAAGGCTGCCTACTCTGTGATCATAGTCAGATCCAGCACTAGTCAACCAAGGCAGTCACCTAGGGCCCACTGGATGAGAAGGGGCTCACGCTGGCTGTGAGCGGGGCCACTGGCCAGGGTGCTGTCACATTTGTAATATAAAATCATGTTTTTTCCTATTTTTTTAAGGGCATTCCTCTTTAAGAATGGCCTTTGAGTCCGGTCGCACATACCTGTTGTGTCTGCGCATGTATCGTCATCACACAAACCTGTTGTTTACTTCTTCCTTTCTGTGTTCCATGTGCGTAGAATTTAAATACAACAAGACATTGTTCTTGTGCTGCTTCCATGAAATATATACAATAACACAATACACAACACCATGAACATGGTATGGATGGACAATTAGGAAGGGTGTGTGTGTGTGTGTGTGTGTGTGTGTGTGTGTGTGTGTGTGTGTGTGTGTGTGTATGTGTGTAAAATTCCCTAGTTAGGGATAGCAGGTGTAAAATGCTCTAGTTAGGGATAGCAGGTGGTTAGTTAATTTGCTCAGGCTCAAATTCTGTACCTTAGTTACAGGAAACAAAAACTTGAATCCTCTATCACAACCATCAGACTGCTAAAAAAATTGAGTTTTCAGGTGCATTTTCAAGGAATTGAGTTTCAGGTGCATTTTAAAGGAATTGTGAGCTTAAAGGGAAGAGAGGTTTACTACTGCTCATGCCAAGTCTCTTTACATTACAATGTGCAACTGTTGTTTTTAACAAATGGTATCACTATTGTGCAATAGAGCAGAAATTTTTAATAGCACGACCAGTAGTATACTTGCTTTTGATGCAGAAGGTTGTGGGTTCTACTCCCACAGTATATAGATGGGTTGCGGATACTGTGTTGTACTTTTAGGGGGTAAGGTGCTACAGTCCTTAGCATGTCCTCCTTTGGATGAGATGCCTGGTAATGATGAACCTGTTATCAGTTTGCCATTCATTCCCTGTTGCAATATTACCAGCTTAGCAATTGTTAATGTAACATAGGCAGTTTATTCTTCAAGGGCAACAGGCACTTTATTATTTGTACATGAAAACTGAAATATAAAGTCATTTGCTAGCAGCAACCTCTTCATTAGTTATAGATCTCTTTAATGTGGAATTATACGGATGTTTTTTACTTCTACAGAGATTATACATATTGATTGATATTAGTGGATTGTAATGACAGAAGTTTGCGTGGTCTTTTATGGTTGTAATGTTCTGAACTGGGCAGTTTTGTCATTATTAGTTTATATGTTTTGTTTCATTGCTTACTGGAAAAATGTTCAAAACTATAAATTTAAAACACACTGTAATAAGTGGTGCTGTATTATACAATGAATATAATTTAATGCAATCAGGAAGGTGAATCAGAGAAAACACGCATGTTTGCATAGTCCTAAAAATGTGTGCTAAGGGCCTATGATTTGAAAACAGCCCAAATGGAATCTTTATCTGGCACTGGCCAGAAACATTTTCTTTGAATGTGAGTTTCAAGGGCAAAGAAGTATTAATGCTAAGTCTGTTTTCATTGTGAAACGGTATTGCTTTGTTTAGCAAATGTCTATCAGTGTTTGTGCTATAAAAATTGAAATAAAAGTTTTAAATTAAATCCAAATATCTGTAATCATTGTAGAAGTAAAGCAGAAAACAATAAGCACACTGAAAGGTTTGAACAGTGTTTATGGTAACTGGGGAGAAATAGCCAAGTAATGGGACACTGAAATGGCTCTGGATGGGGGGCTATGTATGGGAAGGCTGGGTTAGCCATATATGGGGGGTCCCCAATCCATTATCCTGCCTAGAACCTCATTTGACAATGATTTGGATCTGTCTATGATGACATATTAAAATTCACTTATGACTGCAAGACCTCTGACTTCAATACAGAGGTAAGATTCACTAAGGAATTGTACACCCATTTTGAAAAATGCATTGAGCTAACAGCCATTAGTAGAACCAAGTATAATGGAAAATACAAGAATAAAACATGCTAGTGTTTCACTACCATAAATAACCTATATAAAAAGAAACTGTTTAAATGATATAGCAGATCCAAAAAATACATCTTTTCAAAGCTAAATATCAAAAGCATTACAAAAAAAAAAAAAAAAAAAAAACTGAAAACAAGATCAGGTCTACTATAGGAACCCATAGACTTCTGCTGGTTTCTGAAACTAAACATAATTATAAATCCTTTAGCTATGTTGTAAAACTAAGAAACAATATCCTACATTACACAGAACTTATTCTAAATGATAGCTCCTACTCTGTCCAAACATTGTCATATCCTTACAAACAAATTCAGTGCCAGCTTTACCCATAGAGCTTATAAACAAAGCCTTGAAATACTTGAACCCCTTATTCCCTTGTAATCTCTAAAGATCATTTACTGAAAGTGCTAACCAAGACCGAAAAGGTTTCCTCCACTGGTTTAATTAATAGTGTTAAACATGCCGTTGCAGACCCACTGTTTAATCTGTTCAAAATAAGTTTAGCTGATAGTTTCATCAGTATTATTTGTTACATTTTTCATACACCAGTGGAGTTTCAAAGCTGAACTGTTTCCACTGCTGCTGTAGTACTTAGTTATACCATGTCTGCTAATTTTTCTGACTGCACTCTTGTGGCAGACGTGTGCTAGAGCAAACCTATTTGAGTTGGGGGCTGCTGGTTGAAAGTCTAGAGTGTGTTTTCCTGATTGGTCAATAGGCCTTGCTGTTGTAAAATTTGTTTTTCTGGTTCTATATAATCCCAGAGTTTGTGCTAAGCTGCTCTCCTTTCAGCTGTAGTTAGCAGTGCCCTGTATATTTGCAAATGTTTTCAAATTAAAATTAACCCTTAGAATAACTATCTCTGCAACCTTTTCCAGTCCCCCTACTGCTCAAGGAACATCTGGGTTGTGCACAGAGCAGCATCCCCTCATTGGATAGCTGCATTTCACACTGAATATAGCACCCATTCTTTGTCCATGTGCTATCATCTCAGTCCAGCTAAATCTACCCACTCTCCTCCCTGGTTAAACCCATAGTAAAAAACCTGAAACCATGGATAGGCACTTTGTAGCTATCTTTTTGGCCAGGCAAGTGGACATGGGCATCCTGAGGCAATGTAACAATTGTTTTGTATGTACTGGCAACCACTTAATCCTGAAACAAACAAACAAACACAGTATGTGACAGATGTACTTACACTATGAAAATTGAGACATGACTTTCACATATTGACAAGTCAAATGACAAACAGGATATCAGCACATGCACATCATCTCCCTCTCTAAATAAGGTTTTGACACATAAACCGACATACGTGGAGGTACTTACAAGTAACTTACTAAAACCTCAGAGGCCTCCTGTATTCTGCCATCAGAAACCACATGCAAACAAAACCAAGTCAACACCAACCACTACGCATAAAAATTTGCATCGCAGTATTTTCAGAAGCAAGCCCCCAAAGCAAAATACAATACATTGAAACATTTTAGTCATAGCAGACTCCATTGTGAGACACACAGATGCCCTCCTCACCAGGTTGGATAAAGAGAGGGTTGCATTCAGTTGCCTGTCAGTGGCAAGGAGTCTGCAGACCATGCTGGCATGCAAGTCACTCAACCACAAATACTAGTATGACTCAGTCATAATCCATGAGGGTGTGAATGACCTGAGATTTACCTCCTTGGAATATATGAAGAGAGACATGATGGACCTTTCTGAATATATGCTGCAGGCAGGTATGGACCTCGCACTGGGCAGCATTCTACCCTCACCAAGAATGATACCACAATGCAAACAGAAAATGATTGACTTTAACAACTGGCTTAGCTACTGGTGTCATTCCAAGGGGATCCAGTATTTGTCTGGCTGGTACAACTTTCATAACAGGGATGCCTTATCGGACCCATCACTGCCAAAATCGAAGGACCCTGGAATGGTTAGAACTCTCCAACGCTCTCAAACTCAACCAACTCACTGAGGCATTTAAAATAATCAACCATCCAGAAAAAAAAAAACCCTCACTGAACAAAATACTTACCCCTTACTCCAACCTTACATCCCTTAGGTCGTCCAAAAGCCTACTAGTTCAAACCATTAAATCTAACAACTTGGGAGGCGAAGCACTCTATGCCAATTCCATTGGCAAATCCTGGAATGCCCTGCCAAATAACCTAAGACACATGACCTCTCTTCACCAATTCAAAAAACACCTCAAAGACCTACTAAAGTCCCAATGGCTATGCCCTTGCTCTAATCCTGACTAATAGTAAAACTCTCCTGGCCCACTAAAGTCCCTACCTAACCCACAAACCTTAATGTTTCATATTGTAGCCATGTTAGACTAATCTAATGTCAGTTCCTTCTAAGTATTGTACTTCTTTTAGCCAATTGTATAACCTCTGTGTCTGATTTCTCTTTTAATGTAATAATTTTTACTCTATCTTCTGATGTTTCTGTTTAACTACCTCTGTTCTTGTGGAGCTTTTCTCCCCGGGCCTCTACTGAAAATGGACATGTATCCAGCTAGACTAGCCCGATCAACAAATGTAAAATAAAATAATAAAAATAAACTTTATCGACAGACTACTCTACTTTGCCAGAGATGATCTGCACCTGTCGCTGTTACGCTTTCAAATACTGGTCAATGCATTAGCCATTCCCATAGTGCCTTTTTAGGCAGTGCCAAACCAACAGATCTACCAATGTGACAAATTCTTCCAGTGCCAAACTGAAGATACTACTGCTCAATGCTAGGAGCCTTAACAAGAAACTGCACTCCTTGGAAGCTCTTCTTGCCCTGGAGAATGCTGACATCTGTGTAGTTACACAAACGTGGTTTAAGGCTGTGGAAAGCACCCCAGTAGTGCAAGGCTGCAATGCCTACCTCACATTCGGACCACCCTCTGAAAAGGAAAAAAAAAACAAAAGGAGGAGGTGTTTTCATTTACATAAAAAATAATCACACCTCACAATTGGTCAAGCAGGATGACTTGCTTGAGCTACACCATGTCCAGCTGACCATAGGCAAAATCCCCCACCATATCATTACTAACTACAGGTCCCCGACCATGAACCATAAAAACCACTCCACATACCTGAAGTTACTAGAATCACTTACCATTCAACTCAACACACAGGTGATTTTAACTATCTCTCCACAAAATGGGAAACATACATGACCACTAACATGCAGGTTCAGAGATTCCTTGAGTTTGTTGATGCAAATTCTCTGGAACAGCTGGTCTTTACTCTCACTAGGGGTTCAAATATTCCTAACATAGTACTCACAAACATACACCCCCCAAGTGTAAGTAATGTACTCATTGGTAAGATCAGATCAGAAATTGGTCTCCTTTGAAATAAATGTAATGGTAGAGCCTCCATCAAACCCTAAAACCCTAAAGAATTTTTCCAAGGCGAATTATATTCTATTAAGTGATAGCATAGGTAATTTTAAAACTCCCTCTAACCCTGAAAACATGGAGGCTTATGCAGAAATATAAAAGAATGCCTTGTACAGCCACTTAAACAACTGCATACAAATGACAGTACCTGACTGAAACTAAACTCAGGCCTAGCCAGAAGAACAAGTTACGCTGATGGACCCTGGGCATAAACTATACAACAAAAGGAAGAATTCCTATCTAAAAGTAGGCGAGGGTGCACATCATAGAAAAAAATCCCTCATTAGCCTCAACAGACAGATTAGAGAACTAGACAAGTCTTCAAAACCTATACGAGACTAAAGTAGCCTTCCAAGCAAAGGATAACAACAAAGTGTTTTTTAGTTATGTCCGAAATCTTAAGGGGAATGTTCAACAATGTGATGAGTTGGCTGTAGATTACACTACCTATACTCAGTCAGAAAAAATAGTAAACCTGCTAGCTGATAAAATCAGCTCAAATTTTACTCTCTCATCACCTCAGGTCACTTCCTATGAAATATTTCCTACCATTCTATTCCCTATCATTCCTTTGCCTGTTACCACAAAATAACAGGTCATCACTGCACACTACAAAGCTGGAAATACAGTATCAATGGGCCCTGATGGAATCCCAGGTTGCCTATTAAATAGCTTAAAACATGACCTAGCAGACCAGCTCAGATTTCTGTTTAACCACAGTCTCCAGACAGGCTTTGTCTCAAAAGAGTGGAGGAAGCAACATTCATCCCTCTGCACAAGGGGAGACCATTAACAGACCCAGGAAACTAACGACCTATGAGTTTGAGTAGCCTCATATGCAAGTGTATGAAAAGGATAATCATGGACCTGATTAACAATGACAGAGGAAATCTCCAGACTCCAGACCCGACCAGCTGAGATTTGTCAAGGGCAGGTCCTGCCTGCTCAGTCTGGTGGATTTCATTGAGAAGGTCACCAAGGCCATGGATGAGGGTAAGTCAGTGGATACCACCTACCTTAGCATGGCCAAGGTATGTGACACAATATCCCACTCAAATATTATAAATAAACTCAAAAAAATTGGGCCTAGGCCTCTACATCACCAGATGGATAGCCAAATGTTTCATGGATGGAACACGTGTAATTAGAGTTGGGGACTCCACATCCAGCAAGAGGCCAGTCACTAGTGGAGTACCACAGAGCTCAGTGTTGGGCCCCCTCCTGTTTGGGATATATGTCTCAGATGTCAAGACAAATGTATATGGCCTTTGGCTGACTGGGTTTGCTGATGACTGCAGGATGGGGGAAATCAAAGACTCTCCAAAAGATGTTGATATCCTGCAGAAAGAGCTGACACAGACTGTTTATTTGTTTATTTACTGACATTTGATTACTGGGAAAGTCCAACTGGGTAGAATACCATTTTCAGTGGAGAACCAGGGTGAAATGCTCCAAATTATTACAAAACATTTTAAGAACAATAATTTTATAATCTTCAAAAATAAAACAAAAACATCTGTAGTTTAAATAATTATAACAAATTAGACATAATATAAAAACATTGGTTAATCGATCCAATGTATATGACAATCATTTAATATCTAGAAACATTTTAGACAGTTTGTTGAGAAATTAAAGGTATGTTAGTCTAATACAAATAAGAATTGTAATATGAAATGAGGGAAATACAGGCTTATGGTATATTTAGAGAGAACATCAGGGAAGATAATTTGATAGCAGTAAGGAAGTAAGTAAAGAAGGGAGAGTAAAGAGGTATAAGGAATGAAAAGGTACCCTTTCACATTTAGGGGTATAGTTTATCCTGGTTCTGAGCAAGAACAGAGCCAGATTTTAACAAGGAAGTCTTTCAGATTGGTTCTGAAATATGGGAGGGAGGGTATAGACCCGATGGATAGAGGTAAGGAGTTCCAGGCCTTAGCAACTTTATAAAAATGCAGACAAAGCTCAGCAGAGTTGCTAGGTTTGTAGACAGACAAGAGTTTTTGGTCACTGGATCACAGTGACCAACTGGAAACATAGTTGTGTACAATCTTTTTTAGTGCTGGACAGGCAGATGGATGCTGGATAATTTTAGAGGTGGTAAGAAGTTGTGTATATGTTAGTTGAAGTGGCAGTTCTATCCAGTTTAGGCTTTTCAGTGCTATACAGTGGTGGGTTCTGTGCAACTTTGTTATACCATTGTTCAGGTTTTAATTTTAGTGAAGCCTGGAGGTTAGTAAGGATCTGATTGCCATAAATAAGAGTAGGGAGGAGAAAGGTAGTGGCAAGTGTAGTTTTAGTTGCCTCAGTGAGAAATGTTTTGGCTCTGTAAAACATCCCTAGTTTTTGATGAGTTTTTCCTTGTACAATTTTGTATATGCAGGTCGAATGTAAGATTATCACCCACTATCAACCCTAATAGTTTGCTATGAGAAGTGACTTCAATGGTTGTATTATCAATAGAGAAGACTTTAAATTCTGTTTTTTCATGAGAGAGGGATTTGGAGAAAAAAGTAGTAGCTTGGTCTTTTTTGGGTTGAGCATGAATTGTGAGTTATGAAGCCAGGTGTCAGTGGCTGTGAAAGCTTCCTAAGTAATTTTTTTTGGAGGTGTGCCATGTTGTCAGATGTGCAAATGAGAATTGATTCATCTGTGTACTGTGTTAGGGTGGCCTGGTGTGTGGAAGTATAGAGGGTGTTGGTTAAAATGTTAAATAGGAGGGGACCAAGAATAGAGCCTTGTGGTACACCAGTGGTGACTGGCATGTAAGGAGGAGTGTAGTGTGACATTTTATTGACTGATACCTACTGGACAGGTAGCTTTTGAACCACAGAATGGTGGGCTGAGAGAGAGAAAGAGAGACCTAGTGACAACATTTGAAGTAGAAGTTTGCTGTGACAAACTGTGTCAAAGGCTTTAGACAAGTCTAGAAATAAGGAAGAGACTAGTTTGCCATTATCGTTAGCTTTATTAACACTATCTATATAGGTTAGAAGGGCAGTGCTAGTACTATAGGAAGGATGGAAGAAATTTTGTATAGGAGATTTGAGTTCTTCCTGCAGGAGATAGTCTAGCAGTTCTTTTTGAATACAGTTTTCAAGTATTTTGGCGAGGAGCGATAAGATTGTATAGGTCTAAAGTTATTAATGTCTGCTGAATTTCCTCATTATGCAGAGGGATAATGTGTGACTTTTCCTAGAGAGAGGGAACATAGGATTCCTGGATTGACCTATTTATAAGGCTTGAGGCAGGATAGGCAATGCTATTGGCTGCTATTTTTATGTACTCGCTTGGAAGGTCATCAGCTGAAGAAGAGCACGGTTTAAGTTTGTTTAAAAGCAGTTTTATATAGGATGTGGGTACAGGTTTGAAGGTGAAAGTGGATGTGGTGATATATAGCTGTTGGGAAGAGTTGGGATTAGATGTTGAATCCTTGGTTAGAGATACTATACTATCAATAAAATAAGAGTTGAACTGTATTACAGTTTCATGTAGTGAGTTACTGGGAGAATGCTTTAGGTTGAATTTTTGGCTGGGATATAAGATTTCTTTAATGAATGTCCAACATTTTTTAGGGTTGTGTTTAGTATTATTCTGAAAGTTATTTTAGTATAGTTTTTTTGCCTTTGTTTATTTTCTTTTTAGTACAATAGTGAAACATTCTAAAGTTTTCTATATATTGAGGTGTTTTATATTTTTGCCATTCTTTCCAGGCTTTTTCTTTATTCTGCATTAGCATTCTACTCTTTTTGGATAGACAAATTGCCACCCTCAGGTCAGTGATTAATGTCAGAACCATGGCCTCAAACTAAATGTGAAGAAGTGCATAATAATACCCTTTGGGAAATCAAATACTCTTGCAAATTACAACATTGATAGCATCCCCCTAAGAATGGACCCAGTGGCAAGAGATCTGGATACTTAGATAGATAGTTATCAGCTATGACCACGATATGTCCATGGTGGAGAGGAAATTCCTCTATGTGGCTCATCTTATAAGTAAGGGCATGGCATCTAGATCTAAGGATGTCATAATATCACTGTACTCAGCTCTCATCAGACCAATAATCGAGTACAATGCACCCTTTGGCACGTACCTCACTAGGATCTGCAACAGTTGGTGCTTCCTCAAGAGGTTCCTCAACATAAAAGTGCAGGGTATAACCAACATGTCATATGCAGACCAATTAAAAGCCATTTTACTATATTCAGTTTCCTATCAATTACTGAGGGTGATCTATGCCTGACCTACAAGGCAGCCTCTGACTCAGTCCTGATGAAAATGTTGCGTATTCACAAAACTAACTGCATGAGGGTTACCTGCTCCAAGGATCTAAACCTGATCTCTGACATGAATAGATCATGCCAGAGAGACAGATATGTGTCCTAGAGATTGCCCCTGCTCTGGAATAGGCTTCCTATTTACATGAATCAAAGCCCTTTCAGGATCATCTTCAAGCACAGCCAGACCAATGGATGAGAAATCGCAAATTCACTGTTGTGGTGGTGCACATGTTCCTTATGGATAGAGACAGTCTGTAAAAAATGTCAAAAAATTCTGCTTCCTGACCCTTATCTTTCCAATAAGGATAGAAAATTGGGTAAACTTTGGGTAAAACTGGCTAGGCTTGTAAAGACTCTTGAGCCATTAGCCTAGCAATCTCCTATGAACCTATGTGAGTAGCAAACTGAAATCATGCTGCACCTCTATAAGGGTGGCCTTACAAATGCCCCAAGTTATTACAGACCTACCAGTCTTACAAACCTCATCTGCAGAGCTATAGAACATATTATAACTGATGTCATAAACTACAATATCAAGAATCTTGCCTGATTTGAACCCTAAGAATCTGTCTTTATGAAGAGTCCTTTCTGTTTACTGAATCTTGTAAGCTTCTTTGATAGGGTTGTGGAGTCTGTAGATGGTGACTGTAGATCAGTATGTATGTATACCTTTAAGAAGCTTTCCATGGGTTTGAACACGTGTATAAATACTGAGCACATGTGAGTCTGACTGCCATTTTGTAGTAAGCTGTTGAGATGTAAGCATGCATGTCTGTCTGTCTGTCAGTTAACCAGTTTGTTTATATTTTGTACTGCTGCTATCCATCCTGATATGTTTCTATACAATAAAGCATATAAACAAACTACCCCACCTGTTTGTCTTCAATTGTAAACTAAGACAAGCGACAGTGACCATGTAGTATACATGGCTTATCTTCAGCTGGTCAAGACCTTCAACATCATTTCCTATTCTGGCATCATAATAAATCCAAATGTATTAAAAAATCAACCCATATGTGCTAAGGTGGATAAACTGGCTGAAAGACAGAACTCACATAGTGTGAGTTGCCAGCCCCTTATCAGAATGTATGAAAGTGACCCTCATGGCTTGGTACTGGGTCCTCTCCTTTTTGGTCTTTACTTCTCAGACAGCTAAGATCCATACCTCTCAACCTCTTAGAACAAGAAATCTAGAAAAAGCCATAAATAATAGGAAACAAAGGTCTAAAAATTGACACACCTTTTAAATATTCCTCTTACAAACTTAGAAAGTTGATAGAATAACAGGTTTTAGATTAGCATGAATTTTCTCAAGGGTATGACATCTGAAACTCAAATGTCTGTCATTATTGTTTGACTTCAGCCCTCAATAATTTGCCAGAAAACCACAATGTTTTGAGAAATAGGCCAAAAATATGAAGCAAAAATCTGGACATTCTGCAAAAATCTGTATAGTTAAGAAGTATGCTAATATCTCAGGCTATCAAATTTGGAAGATGAATGCAAACTGTGTGTGTTGTTGTTAAGTTAGTATCTGCAAATGGTTAGTTGTGATTAGTCTAAACAAATGTGACATAAAAATATAAGTCACCATCTGTCACCCAAATCCTCTAGCAAGAACTCTCCCTAGCAAACTATTTGCATACTAAAATGGGCTCAAACTAAATGCTAAAAAGTGTAGTACCATTACTTTTTGGTAGATAACCCCTCCCCTCATCATACTGTATAGACAACATCTCACCATAAAAGAAAAATGTAGACAGAGTCCTAGGAACTCTGGTTTGATAATCCTCACACTACTTTGATCACCATGTGACAATGGCTGTCAGGAAATTATTTTAGCACCACTAACTGCAAAAAGAATATCCTCAAAGGATAAAAAGGAAAGCATTCCCTTATATTCAGCACTGATAAGTACAATTAAATAGTACAATGACACCTTCAGGATGCATTTCAATAAATTATCAAACAATTAGAAAGACCTAACCAAAAAGACCACACTCCTAATGCTCCTGAGCTATCAAGAGAGGCTGGAATCTCTATCATTTTATACAGTATCTTACAGAGACTTTTGAGGGGAGATTGCTATCTCACCTACAGTGCTGTCCGAGACCCAGTTGTCTTAGCTCTTCTGTATCTCCACAAGCCCAATTGCTCCACTAATATTAGAACAAAGGACCTAAATCTTAACTAACAGATAAATAAAACATGATGGAGAGCCAGGTTTGCACCCAGTACCTCTCAAAACTCTGGAATAAACATATCCTGCATGTTGAGCAGTGCAACTCACTATCTTTCTTTAAACATAACCTAGATAGGCATTCATAAATATACTCCAGGACTGACTGGCATGGGCCTCTTGGAGAAAGGTAGCTTGGCCTGAGGGAGGGTACAAGCCATAAAAGGTCTATGATTAAATAGCCTTGAAATACCTATGAAATCATTCTAGTCCCTATAGCTTTCAGCAGAATATACAACACAAGTAATTCAAGTTTCTCATACAAAAGAACAGCTTCTCACACACTGGATGACACTTCATCCAAAATCACTTACAGAAATACTTTTTAATCCTCCTAAACACCTTCTTACCCTCTCCATCAGAAATCTACCATTCTTTAGCAGCATTCTTATAGGGATTTGTACTCTGAATGCAGCCAGCTCCACCCTGCTTTCCATGGAGCCATTCATAATTGGGGAAAAGTCTTATACTTTTACACACAGACCTGCCCTTTCTCAAGGGAAACTCCACTTTAAGGTATAACCCTTCAATATGTGGTCCAGTTGCAACCACCATATTACCTATCCTCCCCAACCTAGAACCATCAGTTCTAGCTTCATCAAAGGTGATGCAGTAGTACCAAAAAACCCACCTGCATTTAACACCCACCCGAAAAAATTAGGGTTGCCAATCCATTGGCTATACAGCCAATGAAGCAGGATGTGGTCTGTGGCTAGTATAAATTCTGGTCAAAGTAATACATTTCAAAGCATTAAAGGCTCACTTGATTGCTAAACATTCTCTTTCAACCACTAAGTAATGTCTTCCTGTGTTACTGAGATTATGTAATGTAGCAAATGGGGTGTTCAACTCCTTCTACACTTTCTGATAGAACTGCCTCAGTCCTTACATCAGAGGCATCAGTAACAGCAATTAACTGTCTGAAGAAGCCCAAAGCAACATGTCTGTCAAGTTCTGAAATGGTTGCTATGTGACATCTGTCCAGCTGATATTTAGCAGAGCCATATATTTGGTAAGGTCAGTCAAGGACAGGCAATGGAGGCAAAGTCTGTGACTAACTTACAATAATAATTTGCCAAGCTCAGTAAGCTCTTACCGGCATTTCTTTAATGGGTTTGGCCCAATTTGTTATTGCATCTACTTTTTGAGTCTAAGGCTTTTATTTTTGTCTTGTGTATAACATAGCCCAAATTGTGGCCTTCTGCTGTGCCTAGCTTGATATTAGCCCAGGTAGGCATAGGGTGTCTAAAGTGGCTTGTACTTTATAAAGATGACTTCCCAATCCTCTACCAAATATCTTGTTTATGGTTTCAGTTTCTTGTCCATGAGGCAACAAACCACTGCTGGTGCTCCATTGAGACCAAATGGCGTGACGGTAGAGTCGAACAGCCCTATCCAGTGTGGAAACAATCATTTTCTACTTTCTCCTTAGACCACAGAAATTTGTCTATTGCATTTAGTTACATCCATGTGGACAGAAAGCTAGCCTTGCCTAAGTTTTCTAGTAGTCCATCCACTCAAGGCATAGTATGTAAGTCAAATTTGAGGATGATGGTTAGTTTTCTGAAGTTATTGCAAAATCTGACGGATCTATCAGATGAATAGGGCAGTAGAATGGCGTTATACTAGTCACTCTGGGATTCCTTTATATCTCCAAGCTTGAGCATTTTCTGCATCTCTTCTTTAACTGCTAGGCATCGAGAGTCTGGTATCTGGTATAGTTTTTGTTTTACCATTTTGATAGCCATGATTTCAATGCTGACCTTTATTAAATTGATTCTGCCAGGCAGCTATAAAAACAGATCACTTTTCCTTACTAGAAACACTTGAACTTCTTGTTTTTGGGACAATAATATTGTCTCACCTATTTTGACTTTAGGACATGCTCTAGGGGCCTTTACTTATTTTGCTATCATATTAATTACAAATATTTCTTTCCAAGGCTTTAGAACTTTTATGAGGTAGATCAATAGACAGATAGACAGATAGATAGATAGATAGATAGATAGATAGATAGATAGATAGATAGATAGATAGATAGATAGATAGATAGATAGATAGATAGATCAATCGATCCTGGTTTCCTTTTCCAGGTAATCTCACTTTGTAATTTACTTTACTTATCTTTTCTGTAACTTCAAAATTTCCTTGCAATTTTGCAAGGAACTTGTTCTTGGTAGTAGGGACCAGCACAAGTATTTTGCTTTCCTGCTTTATTTTTATTATATGATCTATTTCTATGCTGCATTTTCTGTGCTCTTTCCATATAGTAGTTTACTGTAAACATTATTGTTATTAAAATCTCCCGAACGTCTGTAAAATGCTCTGTCACACAATTAAAGAAGAATGTTTACCTCTTCCCAAGTTTCCTTCACTATATTCAACAAGTCTCAGGGGATGTTTTCCACACAACAATTCAAATGGATTGAATCAGCTGAGGTCTGGAGCACCTGTCTCATGACAAAGAAAAAGTATGGGATGAGTTGGTCTCACTTTTTTCCATCCTGTTTTATTAAAGCACTCAGTCAGCCCATCTGTTGGCATATATATGTCCTTAGTTTAAAAAATTGGAAGAGCTCATGCATTACACTGAACACAAATGAAGTGCCATTGTCTATAAGAATTTCTCAAGGAATTCTAACTCATAGAAACTAAAAGTATTTCTTTAGCTATAGCTGTGGCATTAACTCTTCAAAAGGTTATTGTCTCTGGAAACTTTGTTGCATAATCAAATATTACTAGTACAGGTCCATAGTTTCATACTAAGTGTATTACTTAAGAATCTCAGCTAGAGTACCCATTGCTGGTAGGAGACTCACGGTGCCCCCCATTAAATAGATTTTCCCACAAATTTCAGGTGAAAGTTTATATTGACCCAGTCAGTCATTCAGACTGGTTTTAAAGGTTGCTATTGAAGTTCTCTACTTGATACATAAGGACAGGTGCCTGTCTTGCCATCTAGTGCTGCTGATGTGGTGGTATAAGTTTAGGCCTCTAGAGTAGGTGCTTATTTTACCACTGATTCTATTTAAGTGAAGGAATTCAAAGAGCACTGGGTCATTCATAGCACACAATACTAAGCAGAAGTCATCCTTCAAGAGTCTGTATTTCACTGAGTAGAAGGACAGGGAGTTTAGGCTATCAGAGCAGCTATACATTAGTGCCATTTACTCAGTTTCACAAGTGGACTCATAACTTCCATTGCTATCCACTCGAATGGGTTTTCTACTTCAGGTAAGGGATATTCCCAATCTCTGAGTTAGGCACTGCCTTTTAACATTTCAGTAGTCTAAGAAGTAAAGCTGCACAAAATATTTCTACCTCCTTCACAATACTGGACCAATAAAATCTGGCTAGAATTCTAGACTTTTTCTTATGCATCCCTAGATGACCTCTGAAAAAGTGGCTATGTGCTCTCTTCATTAATAGTCTTCTAAAAGCCTATGGCACCACTAATTGGCTAAATTTATGTTTTCATTCTTTAATTAATCTGTTGAAAAAACATTTCATATTTAGTAGTAGATATGGGGTGGGGCTCTATTTGTTTGTCCTCTCTTCTTCTATAGTTACATTCTGTCTAGCTCTACTTATTGTTTTGTCTTCCCACTGTCCCTTCCTAAAATGTATACGACTTGTTTGTAGATCAGGTCTGTAGATCATGTAGGTTAGCATTTCTTTTATTAGTAGCTGATTGTGAAGTGGAATGTATAGCCTTTTCCCCTACAAATACAGGAATGACTTCATTTAACTCATCTTCTAAAAAGGGTAATTTTAGAAAGCAATTTTCTTCTGCTGGAAATACTGGCATTTCCCTTTATCTGCTTCAGTTGCTCTCTTACGTATTCTGTTCTTAATGGTTTTCTGTTTCTGTCTGGATCTCTGTTTTGACATAGCAGGGAGAAGCTTATGACTACATTCTAGCAACCTTTTCTCTGTTTCATCAGTATGCTATTCATCTGTTTTGTCCTGATTTCGATACATACTTTTCCTTGGGTGCTTCCATCTATGATCCCACTCCTTTCATTTCTGTTCTGACTTCTTTTGTTGCATTATTTATGGTAAACGTTTGGTAAGACTGAGTATCAGGTTTATCTAATCTATCCACCTAGACACAAATTTGTTTTTTTCAAGGTTTCTAATTCCACACTGATGTTCATCGTGTTTCACTGTTGCAGTCATTACACTTGGGTTATCCTGCCAGCAGGCGACCCACAGTCGGCCCGAGTTCCAAAGTCTTGGCCCGGCGTCGGTTGCTGTCACCTCTTCCCTGACGTCAGTGCACCAGGGGTATAAAAGTTGCAACTGACGCCATTTTCTTCAGTCTTTCTTGCCACGCGGTGCCTGAAGCAAAAGCAGTTCGCAAGTACCGGACGGCCGACTCCTCAGATTTTCAAAATTGAGTTTCAGAACCAAAGTCTTCAATAAAGCTAAGTACCCCGCTGGGGAAACTTTTTCTTGCTCCAGACCGATGTCAGTAAAAGTTAATAATTGTATTTCTTGTGGGAAGCAAATACCTCATAAGGACTTTCACTCTTACTGTATTCCTTGCCTAGGCCCTGACCACGACATTACCAGTTGTCGGTTTTGTGCTAGATTCAATAAACGCACTTTTAAACATCGGTTTGATTTTGCTTTACATTATTTTGGCCGAAGGTTTAATTACGTAATGCCGTCGGAACAACCGACGACCAGAATTTATAAGAAACACAAAGACAAAGAAAAGGACAGGCATCCGAGGTCCAAAACTGACGACGAAGCCTCTTCTAGGCCAGTCGCCGGTTTGCTGGTTCTCAGTGAGGCGCTTTTGCAGCCCCTGACACCCGCTACCTCAGAGCCACAGGCCGTAACCGACAGCCATGTGGAGACACCGAGGCCTGTGGAAACTCAAGGTATTGGGCCTACAGAAACTATACCCTCAGATGGGTCCGGAGCCGCTGAGCAGGCATCGGCTTCTGAGGGTGTTTTCAGACCTTCCCAGCTTACAATTAAGCCCACTACAGCAGCAAAGGCAAAGTCAAAAACACCATTAAAGACAAGGAAACAAGTACAGCATTCTCCAGAACAGTCATCCATGCCAAAGAAACAGATGCTTAAAATGGCCGAAGACCTAATTACTTTAATCAGGGGTTCCCTTCCCCCTCATGACAAAAGGCCTAGGCAAGACACTGATTATGATTCCTCTGACCAGGTTTCCATTTCCTCTGATTCCTCTTCTGATCAGATATATTCTCTCCCTCCCTATGAGGACTCTAATGCAGAAGAGTCCTTACCTTCAGCCTCTCCACCTGAGGATTATTCTTTTGGGAAAACCTCCACACCATGAGGGAGCATTTCCTTTGGGAGAGCCAGGATTATTCAGAATCCAAGAAAAGGCTCAGAGACTTCCTTTTATTGCCTCAGCACAGGCCCCTGGCTATCCCCCCTGTGCTTGATATTGTTGATGATGTTTTTTCTGAATCCAATCTGTCTCCTGATTCTTTAGCCCCTGCACCAGTCAAGCCAGACAGGTACTACAGGGTCCCTGACTCTCATAAATTTCTTTACTAAAACCCCGCTGCAGACCCAGAAACAATTTCTCAGGGTCCTAAAGGGGTTAAGGCTTCCACTGCTAAAAATCCTGTCCCCTCAGATAGGGATTCCAGAGCTCTGTACAGATGGGGGAAAAAAGTTTACACTTCTGCTACTTTAGCTGTAAGAGCTTTAAACTGTCAGTTTCACATGCTTAAATATCAGCAGTACCTCATGTCATTGTTAAAACAGAAAATGGTTTCAAATACAGAAGGTCCTGACAGTAAGGAAATGCAGGATTTATTGCATGCAGTTGAACAAGTGGGAAAGCATACTCTGCAATGTGGTTTTGATTCATTAGAGGCTTCTTGTAGAGCCGCAGTTACAGGCTCTGTTATTCGAAGGCATGCTTGGTTGAAAGAACAAAGTTTACCTGACCATGTTAAAGTAAAATTATTGGATGCTCCATTACAGCATGATACTTTGTTTGGTGCTAAGGCAGAAGAGGTGTTAAAGAAAATGGAGGATAAAGCAAAGTCAATGCAGACAGTGAAAGATTTCTTACAGGTTCAGCCACCTAGATTTAGCAGAAACTGGCCTTCAAAAAATTGGTCCTTTCCAGTGTCAGACAGGCCACAAAGAGGCAGATACAGATGCCCAAGAGGCAGATCTCAGCCCCAAGGCTCCTACAGACCTAAACAATGGGGTGCTTCAGCCCCCAAAGGAGGGAAGACAAATCACAACCTTATAGGAAGCAGTCCCAATGACTTCCCTCTGCAAATGCCAAGCACTTACCTTTTGACAGCACCCCTAGGGGGAAAGCTAGCACTTTTCTCAAAAAATTGGCACATGATCACCTAGGACCAATGGGTGCTGAGTATTGTCTCTCAGGGTTACAGGTTCCACTTCCACATGCTTCCAAAACCAAAAGGTATGCCAGACCTGCCACAAAACCAATGGACAGAGGCACAAAAACAGATTGCTGCTCTTATGGACATGGGAGCTATTCAAAAAGTTCCACAGCAAGAACAGGGACAAGGATTTTACTCAAGACTTTTCTTAGTACCCAGAAAGGACAAAGCCTGGAGACCAGTACTGGACCTGTCAATCCTAAATACTTTCCTGGATGTTCCAAAATTCAAAATGTTAACACTACAGCAACTTCTGCCCATGCTGGGCAAGAAGGCTTGGCTAGTTAATTTGGACCTCAAGGAGGCATACCTGCATGTCCCAATCAGACAATCTTGCAGAAGATACCTCAGATTCATAGCTGGCTCAATGCATTACCAATTCTCTGCACTGCCCTTTGGCTTATCTACTGCGTCCAGGGTCTTCAAAAAATTCCTGGCACCAGTAATTGCATTTTGCAGAGAAAAAGGAATTCAAATATATCCCTACTTGGACGACTGCCTTATTCAAGCAGAGAGCAAGGACATTCTTCTAAAGCATCTGGCATTTGTAAAAAGATTGCTAATTTGCCTAGGGTACACAGTAAATAAAAATAAATCAAAACTTGTGCCCTCTCAAGAGATAATATTCCTGGGTGCAAGCTTAAATACAACTGCCCAGATGGCTTATCTCACGCCAGACAAACAAAGGCAACTGACTCATTATTTTCAAATGATGGCAACAAAAACCCAGCTCCCTGCAAGAAAAATTCTGCAGGCCCTGGGCTTCATGGCATCCTGCATTCTACTAATTCCATATGCAAAACTGCATATGAGGAAACTACAATGGTATCTAAAAAGTGTTTGGACTCAGCATTTTCACAGCCTGGAGACAATCATAACTTTAATTCCCTGCCTACAACAGGAGTTTCGATGGTGGTCCCAGGCCTGTCACCACAACAAGGGACAGCCTTTCACCTTACCCACAGCTAGACAGACAATAGCAACGGATGCATTGGATTATGCCTGGGGGGCACATATGGCAGGAAAATGTATTCAGGGCACATGGCCCAAGGAACAAATGCATCTTCACATCAATCAAAAAGAGATGCTAGCTGTACAGAATGCCCTGACAGCTTTCAAGGACCTAATACATCCAGGACAATTATTAATAAAGACGGACAATACCACGGCTTTGTGATACATAAACAAGCAAGGGGACACAAATTCCTACCCCCTATGCAGTCAAGCCATGACTTTGTGGAACACAGCACTGACCTATCAGGTACATCTGCAGGCACAGTTCCTGCCAGGAACAAAAAATACACTGGTAGACGAACTAAGCAGAAATCTCATGGATCCTCATGAATGGAAGCTAAATCCACAAGTGTTCAGCATGATAACGAGGAAATGGGGACACCCAGACATAGATCTTTTTGCCTCCCCTCACAATTACCAAATACAGAAATTTTGCACAAGAACTTATCACTCTCAAGCATGGAAAGTGGATTGTCTATCATTCAGCTGGAAAGGCCTGACAGTCTATGCCTTCCCTCTGATGCCTCTTCTCGCCAAGGTGCTACTAAAAGTCAGACAAGAAAGGCCAAAAATGATCCTGATTGCCCCAGACTGGCCATGCCAGCACTGGTACCCAATCCTAAAGAGTTTGTCTCAAGGCCCAGCTTGGCTTCTACCTCAAAGTCCTCATCTTCTGACACAACAAAACAATCAGATTCTGCACAGTCAACTCAGAACCTTAAACCTGGCAGCATGTCAGATAATGTAGCCACTCAGACTGCACCTCTCTCTAAAGCTGTTATGGATGTCATTTTAGAAGCCAGGAGGTCCTGCACTAGGAAATCTTATGCAGAAAAATGGAAGAGATTATGTGCTTGGAACCAGGCACAAGGGCTCGAACCACTTGTCCCTAATATACCTCAGATTTTACAATACCTAACTGAGATGCTGGACAAAGGCTTATCTTTCTCATCTATTAAAATCCACGCCTCTGCCATTTCAGCTCATTACAATACAGAACCTCCTATTTTTTCACATCCTCTACTACGACAGTACCTCAGAGGGGCAAAAAATATAAGACCCTCAAGGAGAGCACCAGTACCTACTTGGGACCTCAATTTTGTTTTAGAAAAACTCACACTGACTCCTTTTGAACCATCCAGCACAGCTGATCTAAAATTCTTGTCATGAAAAACTGCTCTGCTCCTAGCAATAACTTCAGCAAGAAGAGTTTCAGAGGTACAGGCATTAATGGCTGTGGAACCTTTCCTCATTTTTCATCTGGACAGGGTTTATCTTAGGACAAACCCAACATTCATGCCAAAAGTGGTCTCCAATGTGGTCTTAAACCAAACCATTCATTTACCTACTTTTTACCCAAATCCCCAGAATAAAGGGGAGAGACTTCTGGATGCTTTGGATATACACAGACAGCTACGATTCTACTTGGACAAAGCAAAAGCTTTCAGAAAAACTGAGCAACTGTTTGTAGCCTATGCTGCAGGATCACAAGAAAAGCCTATTACAAAGCAGACAATCTTGAAATGGATAGGACACTGCATCCGCTTCTGTTATGCGCAACATGGCAAATCTGTGCCCAAGGGCATTAGGCCTCATTCTACCACAGCAGCAGCCACTTCAGCAGCTTTCCTCAGAGGGGTACCAACCAAAGACATTTTGGAAGCTGCAACCTGGAGCTCAGTGCACACTTTCACCAAGCACCACCACTTACCTCTCTACTCTAAATCCAGAGCAGGCTTTGCTACTGCAGTTCTGCAGGGCTTGTTAGCCTTGCCAAATCCAATTTAGACCCAGCCACCCAACCTCAGCTTTGGGATTCTACCCAAGTGTAACGACTGCAACAGTGAAACACGATGAACATAGTACAGTTGTGTACCTACCATAAATGTAGATGTTTGAGTGTATTCACTGCTGCAGTCCAGGTTACCCACCCACCATCCCTCTTTTTTCATTGCTGGGACTTTTCTGTACTTCTCATCTCTATACTACCTATGTGGTGTATTTGCTTGTAGATGAAGGAAATGTTTATAGTAATATATGCCTGTTTTTGGCATAATTTTATCTTTCCAGCCTTCCTATCTGGGGGCACCTGACATCTGGGGCAAGAAAAACTGAAGAAAATGGTGTCAGCTGCATCTTTTATACACCTGGTGCACTGACGTCAGGGAAGAGGCGACAGCAACCGACGTCGGACCAAGACTTTGGAACTCGGGCCAACTGCGGGTCGCCTGCTGGCAGGATAACCCAAGTGTAATGACTGCAACAGTGAATACA
This sequence comes from Protopterus annectens, assembly GCF_019279795.1. Taxonomy (NCBI): domain Eukaryota; kingdom Metazoa; phylum Chordata; order Ceratodontiformes; family Protopteridae; genus Protopterus; species Protopterus annectens. The sequence goes on along the minus strand of NC_056730.1, from coordinate 1,080,283,246 downwards.
CTCGAATTCTACATTTATGGTAGGTACACAGCTGTACTTTTTCTTTACTGGGTCTGTGTATCTCTGGCAACGTATCTGGTTGTATATCTTCCTAACATTTTCCAATGTGAAAGATTTAATCACTTCATGTGTTAAGTGCTATAGCTTCTGGGTTGGACACTTTAG
>NC_056730.1:1080235581-1080278081 GCF_019279795.1 Protopterus annectens | reverse complement strand
AGAGAACAATGGGTGCGCCTACTTACAAAACACAATAAAATCTTTAAAATCATTTGAGGTACATTGTGAGTAGTATATTGAACTTTGGTAATGCCATTTACACTGACAAACACACACACGTATATACACACACACACGCATACACACGGGCGTGCATGCACACACATATATAAGGAAGGTACTAATTTTGTTGAACAGCACTTTTCTCAACATCTGTTTAATTGACACAATTTGGTTAACTAAACAGGTATTTGACACCTGTTGACAAAAGGAGCAGATCAGGTGATTCTTGGGGTTCTGGAATTTACCCTTTCATTAAGAGTTGTGCAATCTTTGAGTTAGAATATATAATTAGCAGGGGGTGGGAGTGCAGAGGTTCTTGCCTCCTCTGCAAAAAACAATTTTTTTTTTTTTTTTTTTTAAGTTTTGTTTTAAGGTTTTAGTATATGCAGAGACTGATGCTCAGAGCATGTTCCGTAAAGATGTATAAATATATATATATATATATATATATATATATATATATATATATATATATATATATATACATTTATTATTATTTAACCTTTATTTACTGGGATAATCAACAAGTGTCCGTTTTCAGGGGAGGCCTGGGGAGAAAAGTTCCACATAGAACACAATGAACATAAAACAATGGTAACAGTTATAGATTACAAAATATACTGTAAATGTTAACCAACAATGACAAACATGTTATACAATGTTCTGAAAGCAAGAGAGACAGTAGCAAGTATTAGCTTAAAACTTGGTTACAATGTCTAAAAGCATATGTACAATCTGTAGCATTTTCATAGTAGAAAAACATATGAACAATATTTGCAATGACCATTGGTTGTGGACATTATTAGTAATCACCAGAGGAAATAGTATATATATATATATATATATATATATATATATATATATATATATAGGTATATATATAAAGGTATATATATATATATATATATGTATATATATATATATATATATATATATATATATATATATATATATATATATATATCTTTGACTCCTGGTCTCCACTGAAACCAGTAAACAAAAGCAACATTAATAAATTAAAATAACTAACTTATCAAAGCAAGGGGGCTTTTGCTAGTTTAGTTTATGTTTAAAGGGTGTGTTGTTTACTGAGTTTAACTTATCCAGTTTGCTGTTGGCAGAGTATCGGTTAACTTCTAGTATGGCTCGATAGACATATATGAATATGTATACGTAGCTGTACTTGTATATGCATATATAAATGTATATGTATATACATGTATGTATATGCACATGTGTGAGTGTATCTGTATGAACAATCCTGTGACTGCTTGTGGACTGCTGAAGGGCAGAAAGGCATTTCAGAGACATTATGTTACCTTGTTTTACCTTACTTATACAGAATGGATGTGGAGACTTTCCTTTCCTCTTGTGTTTTTATACATCTTACTTTATTTCTTCTTCAGAATCTGCTGTTACACACAGAACAGATTAAGATGCAAATGGTTTTATACCCTGTGCTTTTATTTATTTTACATTTGTTTACCAGGATAATCCGACTGGATATATGTCCATTTTCAATGGTGGCCCGGGTAGAAAAGCTCCAAGTTATTAATTTACATTAGTAACAGATACAAATTTAACATAGTTTGGAGTCTTCCATAAAATCACAAAATCAGGTTACATACATTTATAAATGTGGTTGACAAATTCGAATAGGCAACCAGCAGTTTCACACAGATGCATGTTTTTCCAGTAACAAGCTCTTGATAAGCAACTAAGTAAGATAATATATATTTTAGAGACTAGTTGACAGATTTAACTAGGCAAGGGTATCCTAATCAGTGGGTAGGAGTTTGTCACGTTTTGAACAGGGACATTGTCAATGCATTTGAAAGTATAGCTCGAGACTTTTTTTGAACTGGGTTAGAGAGGATTCGAGAGTGAGTTCAGCAGGTTGAGTGTTCCAAGTTTTGCCTACAGAGTTAGCAAATAGAGACTCGCCGGCCATGTTTTTGCTTTTGGATGTTTGAACCAGCAGTTTATTGGCAGAATGAAGTGACCTCAGGTTGCTGTAGGGGTTAATGATCTTGTTTAGTGCAGGTGTATTATCAGGGTGGTTAAGAACTTTGTGGGCGATTATAAGTTGGTTATATTGGAGTAGACTAGTCCAGTCAAGCCAACCTAGTTGAATTAAGTTGAGACAGTGGTGGGTCCTATAGGCCATACCTGTAGCAAATCTAGCAATATGGTTGCAACAGCTAGCAAGTTTGCTAAGAGTGGTTTCATTCAAGTTAGTGAATAGGGGGGAGGCATAGAGAAGTATAGACAGTAAGTGTGAGCGAGCAATAGAAATTCTAGCAAATGGAGTGAGGAAAGGTTTGGTCCTATAGAAGGAGCCCAGTTTTTTGTTAACGGTTTTGATAGTTTGATTGAAATGGGTATCGTATTTTAGTGTATTGTCAGTTGTGACCCATAGGAGTTTGGTGTGCACATCTGGGGATATCAGTGTGCCATTATTGGATTTTATAGTAAAGAATGGTGAGGAAGACTTGCAAGTGGGGGAAAAAAGAAGCAGCTTAGTTTTGTTGGGGTTTAAAATAAGCTGACGGTTTGCGAACCATTTTTCAACAATATTGAAAGTATTCTGGGTTAGTGTCATAAGATCAGCCAGGAAGGAGGCTGCACAGATTAAAGTGGAGTCATCTGCGTATTGAATGCATGTAGCCTTGGGAGTGACTGTGGGTAGGTCATTGATAAAGACTGAGAAGAGAAGTGGTCCTAGTATGGAGCCTTGCGGAATACCTAGTGTGATGGGTAGATGGGTGAATAGTGTGTTCTACCATAGCACTGCTTGTTATCTTCTGGTCAGGTAAGATTTCAACCATTTAATTGCACAGTTATTTAGTGAGAGTGTCCTTAGGGTGTGGATAAGTACTTGGTGGTTGACCATATCAAATGCCTTGGAGAGATCTAAGAAGAGTGCCGAGGTAAGCTTGTTCTTGTTTCAGTTGTGGTTAATGGAGTTGGAGAAGGATAGGAGGGCTGAGGTGGTGCTGTGGTTTGGCCTAAAGCCATGTTTGAGAGTTGGCCAGTAGTTTATTCTGAGTGAGATAGAGCATAAGTTGTTTATGGACACATTTTTCCATTATTTTGGCCAGTGGTGACAGTATGGCTATTGGTCTATAGTTTGACAGGTCTAGTGAGTTACCTCCTTTATGGAGAGGAATAATGTGGGGAACCTTCCAGATAGAGGGCATGGTGGCTTCGGACAAGGTTCGGTTTATAATAGAGATAGAGTATGCAATGGCATCTGCCGCTTTTTGTAGATATTCTAGTGGAAGGAAGTTGGCTGCTAGAGTAGTGGGTTTTAATTTATTAATTAGAGAAGTGATGGTTGATGCAGACACAGGCTGGAAGTTAAAGGAGAGTGGGGTAATGGCTGAGGAAGAATCAAGGTTAGAGCAACTGGGAGCCAGTTGGCTAACTAGTGATTGGATGGTCTCTGTAAAGTAACTGTTAAAGGCATTTGCAATTTCCTCAGGGGATTTTAGGTTACAAGCTGATGGAGTAGGAGTGGAGGATTGTCCAGTGTGGAGCAGTTTGTTTATTCCTGTCCAAAACTTTTGAGTTTTTTCTGATGTTTTTGTTGAAGGTGGTGGTAGAAGTTTTTTTTTTATCTAGCAATATAGATTCTTTAGTATTGTTCCTTAACTGTCGGAATTTAATTTGGTCAAGTGGGTCTTTTGAGATACGCCATTAGTCCCATGCTTTATTTATTGCTATGATTTTGGTTTTGGTTACTTTAGAGAGCCGGGGGGGGGGGCAGTTTTTGTTTTGGCTCTAAGGGTGCGAACAGGAGCATGGGAATCTAGAATAGTAAAGAATCTGAAATTAAAGTAGGCTACAGCATTGTCCAGTGGAAGATGCTTTAGGATGGACCAATTGCATGCTTTGAGTTCATTCTGAAAATTAGTGGTGTTGAAGTTCTTATTGTTTTTAATAGATTTATAGGTAATTTGGTAGAAGTTGTCTGCTTTATGCTTGATGATGTAAGTGAGTAAGTGGTCACTCATATAATCTGGGAGGGTACATGAATTGTACAGGTATGGGTGGTTATTGATAAAAATCCAGTCCAGGATACTATCTTTGTTATTGGGTTTATTTATTCTAGTGGGTGAGGATATGAGTTGTGTATAACCATGAAAGTTTACATGGGTTGTGGGTGATTCAGAGGAACAGTTATTCCAATCAATATTAAAATCACATAACACCATAGTTTCATGGGGGTACATACTGGATAACCATTGTAGGAAGTCCTCTAGTGTGTTTGTATTATTACCTGGAGGGATATAAACACAGACAATGAATATGCATTTAATTTTGTTAAGTTGTAGTTTGGTAATAAGAGTTTCAGCATTATTGAACAGACAAAGTTGTTGTGGGGCTAAAGTGACATCTAGTGTATTTTTATAGAGTACTGCTACTCCCCCACCTTTCCTAGATGTATGATTTAGCCTAAGTATGTTGTACCCTGGTGGGATAACTTCATTGTCTTTAGTTCCCGGTTTTAGCCAGGTTTCTGTAAGACATAGCACATCAGGTGAGTAGGCTGCTAAGAGGGCATGGAGATCATGGACCTTGTTGTTTAAACTCCTGATGTTTAGATGACAAGTCAGGAGAGAGTTAGGAGGCCTTGTAATCAGTAAAATGTTGGAAGGGGTGATGGTCTGGGAGCTAGTATTTGTGGGTGGGGTAGGACCAGGGTTTGGGTGGATATCTCCATCCTTTATCAGGATGTATTGTACAGTAATTACTAGTTTCAGGGCTTTGTTAATTATTTTTTGATAATATCTGGTTTTGGGGGAGATAAACCTTAGTCTGGTTAGGTGGTAGTTTTTAAGAGTGGAGAAGTGAGGTTCATAGAGAGTTATGAGTTGGTCTGTTTTATTTGAAATTGGAGTAGTGATAGTTTGGGATATGGGGTGGTGAAAGCCTAGGTAGGGCTGATTTTCGTAGGTGGTGAGAAGATATGGAATGAGCAAAAGTGCTAAAAGTAACAATATTAGTCTCATTTTAAAAGATAACATAGCACTTGGCTGGGGTATATTGTTTAGGACTATATTTGGAGGAGGAGAGGATTAGGAATACAGAGAGGATTAGTGGCAGGAAGGGGTGGTAGTTGGAAGTAGGAGCTATCTATGATAGGTTATGGTAGAGGGGGTGTGGTTTACTGAGCTTTAAATTTAGCACCACTGGGGGCGGGTAGAATTTGGGGGCAGGGAGGGGCATGGAGCGAGATCGAGCAGAGTGAGGGCGAGTGGAGCTGCCTAATCCAGACCATTAGGTACCTTATGTGTGTGCCTGCGAGGTAAGGAATTAAAAGCTAATATCTGATAATTTTTTTAAGTTTTACTGCAGTCGTTCCATTTGCTTATTCAAATGTATGCTGCAGTTATATGGAATACTTTGGGAGTCAATTTAAGAGGGATTTCCTAGTTTTAACTTGCAACTGGTGAATCCAGTCTAAGAAACTAAAATACAGAGTTCAGGGAGTCCTAGGGGCTGCTTCCTAGTGCTGTGGATCCAGAAAAGTTCAGCGCCTGCTACAGGAGTACAAATAACGTTTTGATAATAACCTTTATAGGTAGTTTGAGGGACAGGTAGTGTAGCTTCCCGTACAGTCGCAGGTAAGTTGAGGTCTTTGAAATTTCAAAGCAGAGCAGTGGGGGGATAAACCTGGCAGAGGGACAGAGAGAAAGAGCTTGTTCAGGGTGTTATCACAACGTATTACGCTTTGTACAATCATTCTAAAGTCACTGAAAACACTTGTGAGTATTTCAAGCAATGAGGTAAAGCAGACTATTTTTATTTTAACCCTGGGAGAAAAGCTCCAACAGAAACAATAAAAACATGTTACAAATATAATATTGACAAAGATTACATAAGCAAACAAGAAAAAACAAGTTCCACTGGTTAGAGTTAATCCTGGTGAAAGTCAGGGGTAAATTAAACAGTAAGCTGATTGATAGATTTTACACATTTTAGATGAGAGTTAGCCAGGCTTGATACAATGGCATAGCCAGTTTAGTGCCAGATGTTGTTTGAGTCTAGTTTTAAATTGACCAAGGGAGGAGAGTAAAGTAATATCAGCTGGAAGCAGGGTTGCCAGACGTCCCTATTTGGGCGGGACTGTCCCGAGATCAGCAGCCTAATCCCGAGTCCCGCCCTGCCGGATTAAATCCTGGCCAGCCTCCGCTTTGTTTGTTTTTTTTTTTTTTTGATTGTCCCATATACCTGGCATACGGGCCAATTAAAAATTGCTAAACACGGAGCTTCTTGTGTTCTGCATTAAATACGAGAAGCTCCATGTTTAGCGATTTTTGATTGGCCCATATGCCGGTATACGGGCCAATCAAAAATCGCTAAACACGGAGCTACTTGTGTTATATGCGGAAATGCAATGCATTAAACACGAGAAGCTCCGTGTTTAGTGCAGAGCTACTGAGCTACTGTTCTTTAATGTGGAACTGTGTTCCGCATTAAAATGCTTTTTTTTTTTTTTTTTGGTCATCACTTGCCGTGAAAGAGAGAGTCACCAACTGCATTGTTAATTCTGCTTGTCTGAATTAGTAGTCTGTTAGAGGATCGAAGGAGTTGCGGATTGTTATAGGGGGTGATAAGATTTTTAAGTGCAGGAGTATTATCCGGATTATAAAGGATTTTATAAGCCATGATCAGTTGGTTATACTGGATTAGACTAGGTAGTTCAAGTCACCCAAGCTGGTTAAGACTGATGCAATGGTGTGTCCTAAAAGGCAGCCCAGTGGCAAACCTGGCAATGTGGTTATAGCAGGTTGAGAGTTTAAGTACAGTCTTGTTTAGATTAGAGAGTAGAGGGGATGCATACAGAAGTGTTGAAAGAAGATGAGTGTGAGCTATGGCAATTTTGGCTGGAAAAGTTAGGAAGGCTTTTATTCTGTAAAGTGACCCTAGTTTTTTATTGATGGTTTTGATCGACTTGTTTACATGTAAGTCGAATTTTAGATTGTTATCTATAATGACACCTAATAGTTTTGTAGAGGGGTCGGGGAAGATTATTGTGATATCATTTGCATTTATGGTAAAGGTAAAAGCAGTAGACCTTTGTGTTGGTGAGAATAACATTTTAGTTTTTTTGGGATTTAGGATCAAACAACGTTCAGAGAGCCAGTTTGCAATAGTGCTAAAGGTGGACTGGGTAGCAGACCATACATCTGTTGGAGATGTGGCAAGCAGATCAGGGTAGAGTCGTCAGCATACTGGATACATCTGAATTTTGAGATGACAGTATACAGGTCATTAATGAAGATGGAAAACAGCAGGGGTCCTAGAATGGAGCCTTGTGGTACTCCAAGGGTGTTAGGTAGTAGATTAGAGAGTTTGATCTGCCAAATAACTGCCTGCTGTCTCCCATTCAGGTAGGATTTAAACCATTGAAGGGCTTTAGTATCTAGACAGAATGTTTGCAGAGTGTGTATTAAAAGTTGGTGGTCAACCATGTCGAATGCCTTGGAAACATCCAAGAAGAGGGCGGAGGATATGTGATTGTTGTTGCAATTATGGTTTATGGTGTTGGTTAAAGCTAGTAGGGCTGAAGTAGTGCTGTGGTGTGGATGGAAGCCATGTTGGGTATTTGCCATAAGGTAATTCTGGATTAGGTGGTGCATGAGTTGTCTGTGAATACATTTTTCCATAATCTTTGCAAATGGAGAGAGTATAGCTATTGGTCTATAACTGGATAATTAGGTACAGCTGCCTCCTTTATGGAGTGGGATTACATAAGATGTTTTCCAGATGGTGGGAATTCTAGCTTTTGCTATGGTTCGATTAATTAGTATTGATACTGGGTAGGCAATAGCATCAGCTGATTTTTGAAGGTACTCGGCTGGGAGTTGATCAGCAGACAGTGTGGTGGATTTTAATTTTTTGATCAAGGTACGGATAAGTGACGTGGACACTGGTTGGAAGCTGAACGAAAGTAGGTTTCTAGGGATGGTACTTTCAGGGCCAGGGGAGCTAGGAGGTAATTGGCTAGCTAGGGCTTAAATTGTCTCAGTAAAGAATTGGTTAAAACTATCTGAAACATCCTCGGGGGTTTATCAATGGTAGCAGCGGGGATGGGGGTAGAAGTTTGTCCAGGATGGAATAGATTATTCAAACCTGCCCAAAACTTCTGAGGGTTGTTTTGATTTACTGTCTGTAAATTCCAATAGTATTGTTTTTTTGTCTCGTAAAATTTATTTTTTAGTAGCATTTCTAGCTTGCCTGTATTTAATTTGATCTTGGGGGTCTTTAGTAGAACGCCATAAAGCCCATAATTTGTTTCTACTGGTAATTTTGAGTCTAGACTCTTTAGAAACCCAGGGAGCAGTTTTTTGCATTTGTTCTCTTTCAATGAGCAGGTGTATGCAAATCAAGGATCTCAAGAAATTTGTTATTAAAGTATACAACTGCCTCCTCTAACGGGAGGTGCTTGAGAATAGACCAGTTACATGAGTTAAGTTCCTGCTGGAATTTGGCAGGGTCAAAGTCTTTTTTGTTTCTAACTTTTCTGAGTAAGGGTTGTTGGGGATTAATGGCTTTTTGCTTAATTATATATGTGAGAAGGTGATTGCTTAGGTCATCGGGAGGGTACCAGCAGTGTACAGTTGGGGGTGACTATTTATGAGTACCCAGTTGAGTATGCTTTCTTTTTGGTTGGGTTTACCTAATCTGGTAGGGGTGGTTATGATTTGTGTAAATGCATGCAGGTTAATATGGGTAGATGGGGATTCAGAGGAACAGATGCCCCAGTCTATGTTAAAATCTCAGAGTAGTAAGTTTTCTTGGAGGTAATGACATAATAGCCAGTGCAGGGTATCTTCAAGTGTAGCTATATTGTTACATGGGGGAATATACATGCAGATGATATTAATGCATTTACTTTTGTTAAGTTGCAATCTAGTGGCAAGAATTTCAGAGTTATTAGTCTGAGGTGGTTGTGTTACATCTCTGGTCACATTCAACTCAGGTGTGTAGAGTATAGCTACCCCTCCCCCCTTCCTGGAAACATGATCCAGCCTGTGTATGTTATACCCAGGTGGTAACACCTCACTGTCTGTAGTGTTAGGTTTTAACCAGGTTTCAGATAGGCAGAATCTCAGGGGAATGGACAGCCAGGAGTGCATGCAGTTCATGTACCTTGTTATTAATGCTTCTAATATTGAGATGACAGGCTAGGAGAGAGTTAGTTGGTCTATTGATTTTAGGTTTGTAGCTTAGGTTACAAGACTAAGACTAAATTATAACATGTACTATTTTATGATTAAATGCAGGACTCTAACATTTCACAGTTAACTATTTAAGCAGTTCTAGTACAAAGATGCAACACCATTTAATACCAAAATCAGGTTGAATTCATCTTCTTCAGTTATTAACACCAATTATGTCCAAGAAGGAATCATCCGATAGTCAGCAAACAAACAGAGAGGCAAACTTTACATGTGATGGATTCAAATCACACTTGCAATTATGCGTAGCTATACTGGTATCAGCCAAAAATATTTAGCACTTTTATGACCATATATCAGTAATAAAATGCATTGCCATAGTTTTCCACTGTTGTTGTTAAGCAAATTAAGTTACCCATTGATTACTGCACTTACCTCGCTAGGCAGAGACTGGCACCTAGGTCCAGGAGCACTAGAGAAACTAAATATGGCACCTAGAGGAAGGGTTATTTGTAGCCTCGGTTCTTTAGTTAGAGGGGGGAGGGAAACCTATAGCTGACTGGGCTAATCCAGACCACGAGGTTCCTTATGTGTGTGCCTGCAAGGTAAGGAATTAAATGCTAATATCTGATACTTTTTAAAGTTTTACTGCAGTCGTTCCTTTTGTTTATTCAAATGTATGCTGCAGTTATATGGAATACTTTTGGAGTCAATTTAAGAGGAATTTCTTAGTTTTAACTAGCAACTGGTGAATCCAGTCTAAGAAACTAAATTACAGAGTTCAGGGAGTTCTAGGGGCTGCTTCCTAGTGCTGTGGACCCAGAAAAGTTCAGTGCCTGCTAGGGAGTACAAACAAAGTTTGATAATAACCTTTATAGGCAGTTTGAAGGACAGGTAGTGTAGCTTCCCATACAGTCATGGGTAAGTTATTTTATTTATTTATTTATTTATTTTACATTTGTTGACCGGGCTAGTCCAGCTGGATAATTTCCATTTTCAGTGGAGGCCCGGGGAGAAAAGCTCCACAGATTTAAAACATAGGTTATACAAAATTGAAGATTTGCTATGAGTTCCTTTTACAGATATTAGGTTACTATGGATAGTTATTAGTCTAGATCAAGAGAAATAGAACACCTATAATACTATCTACGTATTGCAACAGACATTAATTATATCTAGAACTACACTCCATTCAGATCATTACATACATATTAGTGTATATAAAATTTTTTTTTTTTTTTTTTTTTGAGAACAGTAGAAATTGTAAAGTCATTAGGATGTTTGAGAACACAGAGAAGGGTTCAGTTGAGAAGTAAGGAAGTATGATAGTAGAAGGTTTTAGGATTTCTCAGTCAGGATTGGTACAAGAGCAGAGCCAGAAGTTTTTAAGATGTGCAAAGAGTTGTTTTTTAAAAAGATCAAAGGAGCCTGTAGAGGTAATGTGTGCGGGGAGTTTATTCCATATTTTGCCTACTGCGTTGGGAAAAAGGCAGTTACCTGCAGAATTGGTGATTCGAGTTGTGTTGACTTGAAGCTTTTCAGCAGAACGTAGTTGTTTCAGGTTATTATAAGGGCTCAGAAGATTAGTGAGAGCAGGTGTTTTAGATGGTTGATATAATATGTTGTGTGTTATTAGGAGTTGTTGATATATAATCTTGTTGGGAAGTTCCAACCAGTGTAAGTGTTTTAAGTTTATACAGTGGTGTGTTCTATACTGGGATGCTGTGGCAAAGCGAGCTATATTGTGGTAGGATGTTGTAAGTTTCTTTAGGTTGCTTTTGGAGAGGTTGGTGTAAATAGAGGAGGCATACAATAGGGTTGAGATGAGATGTGTTTGTGATAAGGTGGTACGTGCTTCTGGTGTAAGGTAGGGTTTGATTCTGTATAATGAGCCAATTTTTTTATTAACTGCTTTTATGGTGTTGTTGATATGGTAATCATAGCTGAGATTATTGTCAATAGTAACACCAAGTAGTTTAGTTGTTACATCTGGGGAGATGAGGGAGTTATCACCTGCAGAAATAGAGAAGTTAAGTTAAGTTGAGGTCTTTGATATTTTAGAGCAGAGCAGTAGGGGAAATAAACCTTTATAGGTAGTTTGAGGGACAGGTAGTGTAGCTTCCTGTATAGTCACAGGTAAGTTGAGGTCTTTAATATTTCAGAGCAGAGCAGTGAAGGGATAAACCTTTAAAGGTAGTTTGAGGGGCAGGCACACCTTCCAACCATCCTGAATAACTCAGTTTTTACTGAGTTTTGGGGTCCAAATACTGGGGTGCCATGATTCCCGAGTGGCACCCCTCCATTTCTGACTTTTCCCAGCTTTAGTCTTTATTTTATTTTTAATCCCCCCCCATTTTTTTTTATTTTGAGCTGATGTCATCACGTGCGCGATTAAGTCAGCTCTATTAGGGCTATCAGCCTGTCGGAATTGACCTCAAGGGCTCAAAGGGCACATTTCTGGCTTTCCCCATGATCTGCGAGTGCGAGTGGTTAACAGGTTATTCAAATGAGCGCATTAGCACTTTAGAAACAGACTTAGCAGTTATTCAAACAACGAGCGCTTTAGAAACATCAAGCTGTAAGAATAACTACTGTATCTGCTGGTTCGGGTATTCTGGCTCTTTATTCAAATGAGCGCTTTCTTTGGCTTCAACAACCATTAGCTTTGGAAGTGTTTTCAAATGGATTCTTACTCTTTGGCTTCAACAGCATTCGGGAACAGTTCAGGTTCTTCAGAAACAGCTCGCTCACTTGATCTGCTGGTTCGTAATGTTTTGGAAGGAAGGAACGGGATTTCAACAGCTGCAGCATTCGGGAACAGTTCAGGTAGGAACGGATTATTTCTGGCTGAAGTGTGTGTGTGTGTGTGTGTGGGGGGGGGGGGGTGGGCAGATGAGGAGAAGATGCCAGAATGGGCAGCCACCCATCAACTGCAGAGGAATGTCAAAATAAAGGGATACCTGAGCCAAAGGATATGAAAGGATCTGCCTACACTAAGATTATGGCATTACTCTTATTCCAGTGAGTGCATGGCAATGCTTTATATAACTCATGTGTTTATGGGGTATTTCCCAGTGAAATGCTAATTCACATGCCACTCTGTATGCTATCTCCATGGCACACATTAGCATAGGTTCCTTACACCAATTTCCACTACATAATTGTGTTTTTGATGTGACTTTTAGGAACTAACCTGTTAACCATTAATAATACTGCATAACATACATCAGTGCAAGGTACTTGTACCCATTTATACAGTATAAACAAATATTCATTAATGTCTCCTGTGTATGTACAAAGAAGTAATAATGTGAAAACATTGCAATATGAGCAAGAACTGGAACAGTCGAAAAATAATGAGAGGATGGAAGAGAAGGTAAGAGCAAAAGATGAATAAAATGTGCAGGGTGGGGCTATTATTTTGTGCAGGGCATGGGGCTATAATTTGAAAGAAAAACTTGAATAAAGGAATACAAGGTCTGCAAAAGCTTTGAGGAGTTGAATCAGACAAATATTAATCACAGGAGAAGGTGGGCAACATAACTACTATGCCTTAACTAGCACAATGACAAAAGAAGGACCATGGATGGTTAGGACAGAAGAAAGCCCAACTTTTGAATGAACAGGCAGCTGAGATAATAATTAATGCATGTAGTTTATAGAATTGAGTGGAATATGGGATTAATATGTGTGATGCCCCCATGCTGGGCCAGTAGTGAAGGAGCCCGAGACTGACACTGGAGAGGGACATTCACTTGAAATACAAATGGATACACTCAGTATTTCCAGATGCAAAATGATCTGCATCAAGCACACTTTCCCTTAAGAGCACACACTCAGTCAGGGTCTGAGTGTCTCTATCTGTTTCTCCCCAGGTCCCCAGTAAGGCTCCCCACTGGCAATGTGATACCAGTGATTCATGTCCCTACCCCAAGTAGCTGACATGCACACTCTTTGAGATTTAATTTTCACATACACACACACACTCACACACACACACACACACACACACACACGCACGCACACACACACACACACACACACACATACACTGTGTGTGTGTGTGTGTGTGTGTGTGTGTGTGTGTGTGAAAATGCTCCCAATGTAATACACCTGGTGGCTAGAGGTAGTCAGACTCAAACTCTGTACATTGCGTACAGGTTAAAAAGAGCCTAAAGTCCCTAGCCACCACCACTTCTGGAATTAAAGCCTCATGGTTTTAATCTGTGGTTTTTAGGATTGTGGCAAATCACTGAAGGATTGAATTCACTAAATAATGACAGGCATTTGAATTTCAGACTTCATATTCTTCAGCAACTAAATGCTAACCTTTTATTCTAGCAATTTTCTAAGTTTATAAGATAAGTATTTGAAATTTGTCTCTATTGTGGGGCTGTATTCCCCCATTATTGGCTTTGCCCAGGTTTTTTGTGCTAAGAGGTTGAGACTAGCTAGAGCTATGGTGAGAAGAAGTGAGAATGGAATTCACTAAATGATAGCCATTTAAGTTTCAGTCTTCCTACCTTTCAGGAAACTGTTGATTTGGCATAGTGGTATGTTGCTCTGACTATAGTGCACAAGGTCCTGGGTTCAAGACTTGGCAATAAAATTCATTGTGATAGTACAGCATTTTATTCTAACAACTTCCCAAAATGCCCCCCCCCCAAAAAAAATGAAATTGAAAATAAGTGCAAGAAGCTGTGCAAGATGCCTATGGTTTACACTACTGTCATCATATATATATATATATATATATATATATATATATATATATATATATATATATGTGGGGAAAACCAACAGGAGCCTTAAAGAAAGAATTAGGGACCACCTTTACTGTATTCGTAAAGGTCATGATTATAGTGCCTTGGTGAAACATATCTTTCAGACAGACATGACTCATTCTTTTTTATTTCAGGTTTTACATGTCACATATGATGATGTATGTGGAGGGAATGGGGTAAACTGCACAGAGATAGCTGAATTGGAATGGTTATTGAGGTTGGGTGCCCATCAGGCCATGGGCCTCAATGATATTGTCCCTCTCAAACCAGTGCTGAAAGCTCAAAGACTAAGGCACTAGGAATTATTTTAATGTCACTTACATTCCATCAATTATGTGATCCATGTGCTCCATATTCATTTAGGCTTTGTATCGGCCAATATTATCTCATATTTTGTATATAACAGTTATTGTATTTATTAATTTAGTGGGTTTCACTAAGTTTTTATTTTTAATATTTATTTTTACTAGTAGTTATGTTTGGATTATTATCTGTTTTTATATAAACTTGATAATATTGTTTCATATATATGAATGAGTGATTTGAAACTGTATATGTCACTTTAAAATACAACTAACATTGAATGTCATGTGACGTATTTGAAAGTTTAAATAGGCTTTTTTTGATACTTTGTAACTGTCTGAGGAAGCGGTCTTTTGGGACCGTGAAAGCGCTTATGTATCTATGTGAAAATAAACTGTATTCTTAACCTTTGAGAACTTGATTCTTTCTACAATATTGGTCTCTGCCAGCTACTGGGATTTAGTTTTTATTATATATATATAAAATATTATTATGTGGGTGTGGAAGTAGACCTTTATGATGGACATGTTCTGAACTGTTTCATTGCCTACTGGAAAAATGTTCAAACAATAAGTTTAAAATACGATCTCTATCTAACAAGTATGCTGTATTATACAAGGAATATAATGTAATAAAGTCAGGAAGGTGTATCAAAGAACACATGTATGTTTCTTGTTTTGTGTGCAAGGGACCAATGATTTGAAAACAGCCCAAAAGTAATCTTTATCCACCACTAGTCAGATGCATTTTCTTTGGATGTGGTGTATGGGTTTCAATGCTGTTTCAATGAATGTGAGTTTCAATGGCAGAGAAGTTTTAATTTCCATTGGGAGACAGTATTGCTTTGTTTAGCAGCTTTGTTTAGCAGATGTCTTCATGTTTCTGCATTGTGCTATAAAATGGAAAAATAAAATCCAAATCATTGTAGAAATAAAGCAGTATGCACACAGTGTTTATGGTAAATGGGGCGAAATAGACAGGTAATGGGACACTGGAATGGTTGCAGGGGACTCTGGTGCCATATTTTGGTTGTCTGTTCTTCAGTTTGCATTTGAAAGTTGGCATCCCGCAATTCCATTAGAGTGGGGGGGGGGTTATGTAATTATGTATGCAAATATTATGTTAATTAGTTTACAGAATTGTACCTACTTTTCATGGGTCTTGTCCAGATTTTTGATGTTTCCAGGTTGAGAGGTATAGGAACAGGTAGTGTAGCTTCCTGTATATTCGCAGATAAGCTGAGGTCTTTGGTATTTCAGAGCAGTGCAGTGGGGGGATAAACCCCACTAGGCAGAGACCGGCATCTAGGTCCAGGAGCACTAGAGAAACTTTTGCAATATCTAAGTGAGGGAAAGCCAAGAAATAACCAAATTAAATCCCAGTTTAGCAGCCTAAGAAGCGATATACAGATTCTGCCTCAAATTTCTTTGATTAAGGCAAAATGTTTAGACAACTCAAATGATCTAGAGTTAACATCTGCCTATACATCCCCTTAGCTATGAAGGGCTAAAAATACTGTACCAGCCCGTCAACCAGATAATCCTTGTCCAATAGGCAACTCCAAATCCTCCAGTTGTATCCAAGTTGAAATAAATGGTCAATAAGCAGCTTTTAGAGTACATTAATGAGTCTATATATATATATATATATATATATATATATATATATATATATATATATATATATATATATATAGTTATATGTTACTTGAACAAGTTCAGACCTATCTTAGCATGATCTAATAATCTAGTACCATCCCAGATATGTGTTTATTTAGTGAAGCTATTACCAAATAAACTAATATTGGTTACTGCATGGGGTCTAGCTTAATGGGCTTAGTTTAGGCTTCTTAGTTAATAACTAAGGCCTATTTCACAACATGAAATAATCTGTATTGTGTAATATACTGTACTGTCCAGTGGGCAGAGAATTTAGTGTAGTCAGTGAGATGTATGGCTGCAAATCAACAGCCACTTATTCTTTCACCTTTAAGGAATGAGTGGGCCTTGAACTTTCACCCAGTAAGCTTTGCAACTTCATGTTCTCTAGAGGCCAAACAAAAGTTTAAAAACCTAAAACACATCTTAATTCTATCCTTTAGACTCTTAGAAAATAAAAAAAAATGTACACTGTTTATTTTCCAAAGGGCATAGACTGTTTTTTCTAAGTACCAAAACTGAATTCCAATTAGGGCATATTGAGTTCAGCCCTTTTATTGTCTGGTGTGCTGATTTTGCAGAAACAACAATGCTGTGCTTTGGCTTCTGGCCAGTTTCTCGACCTGCATAACTGTGTTATAATGCAGTATCACATGACAGCATTTACACATAATGTAGCTTTCTCTAGCCACCTAGTAGTGTGAACCATAGCTGTAGATTATTGTCACTATACAAGTGATACTCCGACTGCATGGAGAAAATGAGAAAAAGATATTGTGCATGGATGGATGAAGGGATAATTTTCGCTGAACGTTTTTGATTCATGCTGAGTTGTTTATCTGCATAAGCATGATACACTTCCAGAAAGATTAACATACAGTAACATCTTTTCTGCAGCCTTGATATGTTGTTGGCTAAGAATAGTGTAAAGGCATTTTGCATTGCGTGCCATGTCGATGAATTCTGACAATAAACTTCACCCAGCTGTAACTGATGTTTAGTTTATTTATTTTGCTTTTGTATATCAGGTTTGTCTGATTGGGTTTAGTCAAAAAATCCTTTTCAGCTGAGGCCCTGGGAGAAAAGGTCCAGCATATTATAAACATTTTTAAACATACATTCATTAATATACACAGACATTAAAAAATGCACATTAACAATTGCACATACATTTGCTGACTATCCAAGTAGTAAGTAATAAGTGATAACAGACTTAATGCCTTTAACATCCACCACATCATCCTTTATGCCGCTCATGCTGAGCCTCATGGTTGTCTCAGATGGTACTAACTCATTCTTAAAACAACATATGTATCACTTACAGTGTTACTATCAGATGTATTGCTCATAATCCTGCCAGGACATGGACTCTGCAGTTTTTATTTTTCCTGGATGCTGCTAGGCCCTGGTATGATGCACTAGCATGAAGCATCTCCAGAGAGGTATCCAGTTTTGGTCCTTGGACCTAGATCAGATAATCAAAAAAACTACCTTCTAGCAATGGTAGGGGCTCGTGTTTGACATCACAATACTTAGGGATTTTGGTACCAGCAATAAATGCCTGTTTATAAAATGAGCTAACATAATGCTGCCTTTAATGCTCTGCAGAACTCTTGCACTTATTTAGTCAGAGATCATGCTAGGGTTTTAATGGTCAATATAAACATGCTTTGGTACATCAAAAAGTAAGGGGGTACCATACCAAGGTGGGGGTATGGGAAGTCTAGGACTGGGTCATAAAATGCAATTGGCTATCAATCACATTCATGGCCATTGCCTTTCAAGTATCTGGGTAGATTTTCTTATCAGATAACATTATCAATCGTATAAATAAAATGTAGACTCGGGTACTTTTCATTCTGTTCTCCAGAGCTGGGGAGTTTGAAATAATGATTTATCTCAACAACTAGTGAAAAACATGCAACAGTTATTGTTCAATCCAGCAAAATAAGCATTGATTCTATCTAGATGACTTTTTCATCCAGTTACCAAGTCTGTACTACATGCCATTTCCTCACTCTAGCTGATTTTCTAAAAACTCTAAACACAGCTTTTGTTTTAATGACATTTTAAAGGACTGCTACTGCTTCTTAGGGTTTGCTTCTTTTATATTTGACATTTATGTGCTGATTTAGATGGTCTGTTGGGGTAAAATGGTTGCTTTTTATCAACCATGGCGAACAACTGCAGGATTAAACTGCGGTTTACTATAGAGTTAGCTTTATCCTCCACATTTTAGGTAGACTTCTGTTTGCTGCTTGAATATTGTGTATGTGTGTGTGTGTGTGTGTGTGTGTGTGTGTGTGTGTGTGTGTGTGTGTGTGTGTGTGTGCATGCATGCAGCTACTTTGACCCTGTCCTATTGTATGTCAGGAGACGCCCTGAAGTAAAATTGCATGAGGAGCTCTCGATGATGTTTGACTTCCAGAGAGCATTTCATACAGTTAATCTCTTACTTTCCCACCTTCTTGCCCTATCAGTCTTTGGAACATTTACTCATTAAGGGTTATCTTTTTATCAATGCCATTTTATTTTTCCTGAGATGCGATCTGGGGAATTTCCAAAGGAGGCTGTGGGTGAAGTCTGGAAAGAAATGAAGAATGTAAAGATGCCACCTTTAAAAGGAAAGTACTGACATTAAGCTGATGCCACCAGCTAGGTTTATACACCTCTGCATGTAATTTTGTTAACATGGCTGAACAGTTAGTTATAAATGCATGCCTGATATCCTAATGCTGGCTATCTTTAAGAATATAATTTGTTGAAAGACTCATAAAGTGGATTTTATTGGTAAATCTGGTTAATTTAATTATTGTCAATTTCCTAAATATTGAAGGTAAAATGTTACTCCAAGAAAGAAGATGGTATGTATGGACAAGGGAGGTGGCAAGCCCATAGTAGAAGGGTCAGTTAATGATACTACAGGTATGATTTCTTTTCTTTCTTGGACTTTAGTACTAGCAGAGTGGCACCAAAAGCCATAGAATGACACTACTGTACTGAGTACCAAACAACTGTCATCCTAAAGGGGGCAGGGTGGTGATGTATTGTTATACAAAACTAGACATTAAAACTGTACTCGTGTATTCTGAAGGATACTTTATTCTACTGCATGAACCTGACACTTGCAGAATGGGTACTCAGTAATTACATTTGGGAGGATTACTGACTCTGGAAGAGAGTGTACGTAGAATGATAATCATAAAGGATGTGGTGAACAGAGGATGTTTGTTAATATGTGAAGCAAATCTTTAGCTTCCACGGGATAGCTTCTTGATTTTGGTGACTGATATTAGCAGAATGGGCGCCTATCAGTGTCATTTGATTAGTCACTCATGCCTAATCATTGGACATGCCTCTGCCAGTGTCACCCAGATTATGTTTGGGCTTGTACTGGACACAGGGAGTAATAAGTTGCAGTGAAATTTAATGTTTTAATTGCACCTTCAGTTTGGAGGTATGTCAAGAGCAGCAGTTTGTACTTTGTCTGAAATGTCAGTCCTGACAGTAGATGGATACTTTTCCTGACTTTTTCATATACATAACAGTGTCAGTGGCACAACAGGTAACACACGTGCCTTTGCTGCAGAAGGCTGTGGGATCTATTCCCAAACCTTGGAGATGTATTCCTAACACTGCAGTACAACATAAGGGAGGCTGTATCCCTGTGTGTGTGTTGTCCTTTGGATGAGATGTTAAACCAAGACCCCATCTGCCTGAGTTTATGGTAGCTCAAGTAGATGCAGAAGGTTCCACAGCACATATCAAAAAGAGTAGGAGCAGTTCCCCTGTGCCCTGGCTATATTTCCCTAGTAGTATAAATGCCACCTTGGGTCCCCCCCCCTTAAAAAGAGGCTACTAGTCTAGTGGGAGTAACCCACCACCAACTCAACAGATGATAAATAAAAAAAAAAACATTTCACATAATTAGTTTGTCTTACTATTATATGGCAGTTTCTTTTTTTTTTTTTTTTTTTTTTTTTTGTAGAATGACAATGCTTTTCAATGTCATCAACATATACTAAAAGGCCCTCATGATGGTCACATTGTGTCCAGTAGAAAGTCACTGTACAAACATAATAGTGTCTGTGAATCACCTGAGATTGCCTGAGAACACTTAATGTTACCATGACAGCACTGTTTGGCTGCTATTGAAACTACCAAATTTTCAACACCTTGAAATCCTAGACTCCTCTGCAGCCAGTACCAAAAACAGATCTGTAGCAGTCAGCAAGGTTTGAAATACTTTCAGAGTTGTAATGCACTCTGTTATTTCTAGTAGTGGTGCTGACATTCCGAAAGGAGCATACACAGCAGGAGCTCTTTAGTTAGTTTATCCTAGGGACACTGTCAGAATTGAACTCATCTGAACCATTACTGAGAGAACATGTAGGTTAGTTGATGGCAATTTTATATAATGGTATGCTTTCATAGTGAGCCAGTATTAATTTAGAACATTGGACCTCACCAGTACATTAGCATAGCACTCAGAATGTTATGGAGGTAGACTAGTTTGACAACCATTGCTGCAGTAACATTCTGAGAGGTTCTGGTGGGTTTTGTGGTTAATTCCGTTTGTAGGGCAGGGTGTCACCCCCCTAACCCCCAACCTACCATGCTTCTTAGGAAATGGTGTGGATTATCAAATGATCTGTCTATTGCTTTCCCTAATAAAACATATTAAATTAGTCACCTCTTTCACTATGAATCTGAGAATAAGAGTAGTTTGTACAGCAGTGAAGGACAATAAACGAACTGGCAAATAAAGAGAACACTAGATCTAACATTAGAACAAGATCACTTACCCATATAGCATAGAACTATTCAATCATGATTGAAATTCATGGACAGGAGCTATCTCAAAACCAATACAAAGCACACAGAAGACAACTTACAAAAATGTGTACCAGATACATACCAAACTACTACCAGACGCTCAGTCACATCTCTGTTGCTTATTTCTTGTTAGTGGGAAGAGTTGTCATTTCTTTATTTCACAAATGCTCTTGCCTGAGCTACAAAGTGAGGTGGCATTGCAAACATCTGTTAGATGTACGTCAACTTTAATGACATAGTTTGCTTTGCTTTTCACTGTTTTCAGTCTTGAGAAGAACTTCTCCCAAGAGGCTATGTTTCCAAAAGAGATCTATTTTTTATATGTTTTTGTTCCTTTTACATTCAGTTCCACTTCTAGAATACATATAATCTTATGAAAATAAGGAAACTATGCCAAGGTAAGTATTCAAAACTGCATCATACATTAAAGTCAGTCACAGAGCCGGATTATGGTAAAATGGGGCCCTAGTCATGGGAATGGACCAGACCCCCAGATTCCGATATCCCTTTACTTATCCCCCATTACAGTACATACTATTTTCTTCTTCACTTTTGAACTGAAGGTAGAGATATGGATTTAATTTAAAACTTTTAATTTAAATATACTTTGTTGACCAGGTTAGTCCCACTAGGCTAGTAACGTCGTTTTAGGACAAACCTTTGGTAGTATTTATACTACTAGTGGAAATTTAGCCAGGACACTGGGGAACTTCCCCCTACTCTTTTTGATAGCTCAAATGGATGTAAAACATCTCACAAGATCTACCATTAACACATACGGATGGGGCCTCAGTTTAACATTTCATCCAAAGGACGACATACTCAGGAGTATAACTGTTTTTGTCAGGACACACCAGGATGCACAGTAGCAAATACTAGCCCCAATGTGACATGGGACAAATTTATACTGCCAGACCTATTTTTCTATTGTTGCTGTTAGGAAAATGAAATGTGAAAAAACAGACAGTGTAATGTCTATCTGGGGGCTTGTGCATCCCCCAAAGGACTGCAAGGCACTTAGAACTCTGTATAGCAGGAGGTAAAGGGGGTGGCAGACCCCTTGCTGGATCTGTGTGGTTGTCTTTCACTGACATTAAGTTTGTAATGACTGAAATTAGAGTTTTGATTTTTTTTTTAATATTTCATAATGTTGAAAAAACTACAGAAGTAGAATAACAATTAAGAAACTTGGAAAACACTTAACTGAAAATCCCACTGAGATATCAAACAAGTCGGCTCTGGCCACACCTGTGGCAAGCACAATGGTATGTCCTATAATGTAAAGAATTACGCAACTCCTGTATCTTGCTAATCCATCCATTTTGCAACCTTTCATGAGACTTATTTGAACTCTACTCTTCAATGGCCTTTTATGTCACCAACACCTTCCCTTCCTTTGCTATAAAAAATGCAGTAAAAGTGCTTTCTGCAATATTTTGTTACATTTTTGTAGAAGCATAACTGGAAACATTAAGAATATCATGCCATGTGAATGATTCTCTTCAGGACACTGTTATTTTGAATACTGATGAGCTCTAACTACATGTTATCAGGAACACCACATGGGTCATTTCCAAATGGGGAATCCAAAGACCTTTATCTTATTATGGAATTTGGAAAGCCTTCTCTTTCCTCAATAAAAATTATTATTAGCCTTAGATTTTGTTTACTTCAGTGTCTCAGTAGGCCTTTTGCATAGCATTCAGAAATTAATATCTTTCTTTATGACCAGATCTTTCTGCAGAATTTACAGCTTTTGAATGAATGCAATATGCTTGTGCAGTTTAAGTAGTTGATTCCTTCTATACAGTTTGACATTTAAGTCTGGTAAAACATTAGTGACAAAAAAAAAAAAAAATCCAGGTCAGTTGGCCAAAAGTCATCATCTAAGAAAGTGGCACCTCTGCCTTTATTTTATTTATTTATTTATTTATTTACATTTGTTAACCGGGAGTGTCCGACTGGACATAGGTCCATTTTCAGCGGAGGCCCGGGGAGAAAAGCTCCACAGTTAAAATAAACAGACAGTAGTTACATTGGATTACATAGCGATTAACAATTTAACATAGCAATTACTTACAACATATTTACAGATAAAGAACATAGTACATCAGTAGACAACTAGAATCTTTATCTGTGAAGTACATAACAGACATTAACAAATGTTACAATAAAAAGTTCCTGCTGTATAATAAGTACTAGGCTTATGAGCATCTGAGCTTGCTATAATCAAGGTAGTTAGTGGAGTGGAAAGAAAGGTAGTGGTTGGATGGAGTGGGTGATATTAGAGATATAATAGATATTATTATTGCCATGAAGGATTTATTTCCTTGTGCAATATCCCAGTAAACATGGCTGCCCTGTTGAGGCATAAGATTTGGATGAAGTAAATCATATCATCAACCTCTTTTCCAACCTTCTTAAGAAATGTTTTGAAATAACTATGTTTCAAACACTTCAGTGTTATAGAGTTATTAATTTCATTGACTTTTTCCATGACCTCTTTCTTTCCAAGAATTTTGGTATGTTGCTTCATTAGATGAACTCCCAAAGCACTGACTTGGTCAATGAATTCAAAATTCCATGCCATTTAATAACACAGAGTTTCTTTTTCTTCAACACCCCTATCGTTTCCTCAAAAGTAATTTATTTGGTTGCATTTCTCTTCAGTGCCAAAACAGTCTGCAGCTTTTTCACCACAAGAAAAGATTTGGTAAATCCTCTACTAAATTTGGCCACTTGAACAGGGTTGACATCATGGAATGCCAAACTGAGAATCTGGTAGGTTGCAAAATTTTTGCAGAGATTAAGTTTGATGCTTCATGACAGGTCCTCTATTTGTTTTGTAGTGGTCTGATGTGACAAATACCTATACATTTATCAATATTTCAGGACCATCTTTGACAAAATCACATTCTGAAAATGGCTTCTTTCTCTTAGTTATAACTTCCATTATTGAACAGCTGAGTTTGGCTGCTGATCCACAATTTCAGCTTATTGCATTATAAAAATACTTCTGACTTCTAGTATTCTGTTTTCGAGGTTTCATTCTATTGGTCTACATCTGTCCTGTGGATTTGTCAAATTTAACTGAATATGTTATGATGTTATGTAGCTTTGTATTGTACTCTTTATGCATGGCTTTTAAATAGAAATTTGCACCCATGTCCAGTGCTGAAATATTCCCCAGAACATGAATATTTGAAAACACAGCCAGCAATATTTAATTTTCTTTTCTTCCATACCTAATGTTTTAATGAATTTAAATAGTAAATTTTTAAACCAGAAAGAAACTTTACAAAAGTGCAAATTCATTGGTTACAGTCACATCTGCAATTACACACCTCCAATGCAATGTCAACTATATATTTTTTTACCATTCACTCTTACTTTTTATCATAGTGTTCTGCTAAACAGTACAGGTGCTATAATGGTTAAGGTCTTGTCTCCCATGCACAAGGTACAAGGTTTGATCCTGGCGTCTAGGTAATATCTGTATGGATTTTGCATGTTGTCTCTCTGTCTCAGACATAATGAAGTTTTCACACCAGACTCACTCAGGAACGGCACTGTAGGTAGCAGCATTGAGTCTAGATGGTGCCCTACAGGGGGAAGCGTTGTGAAGACCAACCACTTTGAGCATCAACTACTTTAGATAGGAGACCGCAGATTGCATGCTGTGTCAGGGCTAATCACTTAACAGTGTAAAAGCTGGCTCTAGATTTAGTCATGTTGTCATCAAAACATTTTTGTGATAAGTGGGTTGAGGACCTGGCTGACTTTGACCTATGCCAGGAACCCATGATAATGATGGGAGGGTTTTCTGTGCCCATTTTGGCCAATGTGTTCCTGCCATAAAGCCTAGCACCCCTGGGTCAATACATTACAGGGCAGCCAATGTCCGGTTGCCCAGGGATAGCTCTGTTGTGTGAAAACTGGATGTAAATCAATCAACCTGACAAAAAAAGATTTGCTAACTGGACATAACTTTTTTTAATTTCTCCAAATATTTTGGGTTTCTAATATCATGATGGGAATGGACCCCATTCCTAAGTCAAAGTACGATTGAAGTTCCTGAAATTAATATTGTTTCACTCTTTGATGTCAGCCAAAAAGCCAAAAGTGCTCTTTGCAGCACCCGCAATGTGCCCATAATGACTCCTTCTGCAATTCGTACGGAGTTACATGTATTGGTAGCATATCTAAATATGATTGTAGACTCTGTAGGGATTTTGCATGTTATCTCTCTGTCTCAGACATAATGAAGATTTTCACATCAGACTCACACAGGAATGGCACTGTAGGTAGCAGCACTGACTCTAGATGGCACCCTACAGGGGGAAGTGTTGTGAAGACCAACCACTTTCAGCATCAGCTGCTCTTGATAGGAGACACAGGCAAAATTTGTAAGTGGATGACATGATGATAAGAAAGAGGCTAGACATCATCTGTATCAAGGAGATAAGATGGAAGGACAGTCCAGCAAATACACCTGGCTTGGAATTCATAGTCTGCTAATCAAGAGGAGGACAGACTAGAAATGATGTGGGAATTGTGATGAAGGAGAAGCTACAGAAGACAGTGAAGGATGTCATCAGAATCAGTGACATGGTAATCAGACTCCATTATAATGATAGGGCAGTATTCATAATCTCAGCCTACGCCCCACAGCAAACAATGAGGAAAAGTGTGCATGCATTCAGTCAGAAGTCGCAGGACTTACTAAATAAAAGCAGGACAACATGTGTTGGCGTTGATAATGGGGTGACAGATAGAGCAGGATATGAGGACTATCTGGGCCCACTCAGCAAAAGAGACAGTCACAAGATCACATACAAGCATGGCCAATATGCAATTCAGTTAGACCTTCTCCTAATAAGGAAGGGGCACCGGGGAGAATCAGTGATTTCAAAATCATCCACAATGAAACAGTCCCACAGCATAAACCACTGTTGGCTACAACCAGCTGCATAAAGTGGTCAGAAGAGGCTCTAAGTGCAACACAGACAAGGCTAAAGACTTAGAGTTTGCTGGATAGAAAGCAGAAGAATTCAAAGAATTACTCAGGGCTCTAGTACTGCAGGAAGAAGAGAACATTGGCAGAACTGAACAAGAATGGAAGTATGGCAGCACCTCAAAACAGCACGTGTGAGGACTATAGAACAGATATGCGACTGAGCCAGGTATAGAAGTAAGGTCTATAAAGAAAGCTGGTGGTAGAATGCAAAAGCCCAGAAAGTCGTGAAATGAAAGAAGGAGTACAGGAAAGAGTGGAAGATAGAAAAGACAGATCAGGCAAGGAGGGAATATTGGTTGACTAGCAAAGAGGCTAAAAGAGCAATTGCAATAGCAAAGAACAAGGTATCAAAGGCACTCTACCAGCTTCTGGAAATTGACTTAGCAGATGGCACAAAGAAACTATATCAGGTTACAAGGCAAAAGTCTAACGAAGATAGTTATGAGACTTCATAATGGATGCCAGCAACAACCAGCTCACCAGTCAACAAGACAGTAAAGGCAGATGTAAAGAATACTTCCAGTAGCTTCTAAATGAAAAAAAAAACATGCAGAAGCTGTACTGCCCCAGACACAGCCCATAATTAAAGAAGACCCCATCCTAGAAGAAGTAAGAAGAGCACTAAGGAAAATGAAACCAGGGAAAGCAGCAGGCTCAGACTAAGTCAAGGTGGATATGATCAAGATGTTGAGTGAGTTAGGGAAGAAATGGCTTCTGAGGATATTCACAGCAGAATGGAGAGAAAGGCATATCCGAGATAAGTGGGGAATAAGCATACTAATACCAGTGTACAAGATCAAAGGGGACATTCACAATGGTGGGCAATATGCAGAGTAGTAGAAAGTACGATGGGAGACGAGCATTTTGGATTTAGATCAGGATGTAGCACAACCGATCCAATATTTGCAGTGAGACAGATAGTTGAGAAGAGGGTAGAGATAAGGATAGAATCCAACTGGATATTCCTAGACTTGGGGAAACCATATGCGAAGGTCCCAAGAAGAAAGCTGCTTTGTGCAGTCCTGTGATAGTTCGACATCCCAGAAACATTGGTAGAATTATTACAGGCTATGTACAAGGACCTAATGACACAAGTATGGACAGTGTTCAGACTCACAGAAAGGTTCCCAATGGGAGTAAGTGTGCATCAGGATTTAGCTCTGAGCCCAATGATGTACATACTGGTGATGGACAGTGTTGCTGTATGCAGAAGATGTGGCATTACAGGCAGACTCTGAAGAAGAACTTCAGAAAAGGACAGGAGACCGGAATGCAAAACTGAAGGCACACGAGAACTTGTGTACAGATAAGGCAACTGTAATGACAACAAATGAGGGAAAATCAGAAGGGAAAATAGCAGAACAAGTTAACAGCTTCAAGTACCTGGGAGGCAAGGTTGAGGAGAAGGGAAGTTTGAATGAATGAGGAGGTCAAAGCTAAAATCAGAGAGGTTGCAGCCAGTTGGAACAGACTGTCAGGGGTGGTATATGATGGAAGAATGCCAAAGATGCTTAAAAGTAAGGTATATAAAACAATGGTGTGAACAGTACTGCTGTATGGTACAGAAAACTGGGCAGTGAATGTAGAGCAGTTGAGGAAGCTCTAGGTGATGGATATGAAATGCCTGAGATGGGAGGTAGGATGCACACTGTAGGAAAGATGAAGAAATAAGGACAGCAGTGCAGAATTCCAAGTGGTTCCAATTGCATAGAAGGTCAAAGAGAACAGATTATAGTGGTTTGAGCACATGTACTGTAAAGCACGAGACAATCTGATAGAGAAGATTTGGGACATACAGGAAGAAGGCAAGAGGAAACAAGGGTGCTCATCAAAGAGATGGATGGATTTTGTGAGAGAAAACCTGGGGCAAGTCAGTTATAACTGTCAAAGAACACAGAAAAGTGGCAATGAATTGAGAGAGATGGTGACAGTTGATGCCCCATCTTCATGAAGAAAATTTGAAAAAAGGGGGTTAATGATCACGATGATGATGATAATAATGATTATGACACAGCATAACTTAGTCCAATATCTAAACTCAGGCATACTATTGTTTCTTCTAAGTCATATAATCTTCATTTATCTCTGGCAAAGATCAGTGTCCAGCTCAATAAAAATCTCTAAATGGTGGAGCAGTTCTTCTTTCCAAATGTTAATAGTTTTCTAGCAATTGCCTGAAGTCTTGTACCAGTGGGTACTGTAATCTCTTAATTTATCCAAGAAAAAGAATTAATGTTCTTGCTAAATTACAATTATTATCTAACCACAATGTACTAAACATTTTTGAATATCTCCTTGGTATTTTTAGTTATAACAATGAAATAATATATGCCACACTGATCTGATATATTTTGTAATTATATTTCTAACAGTTTAATTTATTACTCTGAATTTTTAAAATTTTATAGAGAGTTATAAAAGCTCTATGTGAATACATCCAAGTTAAATTTTTTATAATACAAACTGGAAGTGGGTTGACCTACTGATTTGAAAAGTAATATCTTATTAACTTTATCATTTGCTTCACTTGGATCATATTGGCTTAAATAAATCTAGTATTGTAATATAATAAATACAAAATATAAATGTAGTTTGTATAGCTTAGATAAGCAATTAGTACTGGTATCCCATTTAATTATAAAAGACAAAAAATAAGGGTACAACACAATGTTTTTCCTCCTCAGACATATGCATGGTTTTCTTTATGATGCTCTGTCTAATGTTTTGCATTAGCAACCAATTTAAATGATCTGATTTATAGTTCTGTATAATATTAGCAGCTGTCAGGAAAACATGACCAGTGAAATTATTAGACAAAAAAAAAAAAAAAGAAAAGAAACATATGTATCAAATATCTGGATATATAAGCTATAGGAAATATTGTGAAGATCACTGTTTAATGATGGATTTTTAAAACATTTAATTTATGAAATTATTTAAAAGGTTGTCAATATAATTTAAACTAGCCTTTATATAATGGCTATAAATGTTAATTTTAATACCCACAATGGTTTGTTATCCAGTATTTCTAATGCTAAATAATGAGGTTTTGAGGCTGAATCTTCACATTTATATTTATGATTTTTTTTAATTGACCATCATATGTTTTATCAACCCAGTTGTATTGAAACTGATGCTAATGCATAAGTTTAAATACTTGGAAATCTGCTGCCCTAATTTTTATATGTTCTTAAAGTTTGGAATGATGCCATGAGAAAATCATTAATAATTTATCTTTCTTAATGATAATTTTCTCAGGCAAATTGATGTAGTCTGTAGACTAAATAGCATTTTGGTAATAATATATCTATCTACTATATATATATATATATATATATATATATATATATATATATATATTTACTGTCAAAGTGCTGAAACTCAAAACATTTTTTTACAAAATTATCAAATTATCTGACTTTGGTAATACTGAAATACCAAAACATCAGAAATGGTAACCAAGGCAATCGACATTCAAACATCAGAACTTCCAATGTTGAAAGTCATGTTAACATTAATGTTTTTATGGGGGCAAACTCCATGTGCCTCCATACCCCCTGCATATTATACATACCAAGTCCAAGGCTGCACTACAATGAGGAAAAGGGAAAATTTCCCAAGCCGCACTGTAACTCGATCTCAGTTCAAAATGTCGACTACATATTAATGAATGCATACTCACTTTCTCTAATATGAATTCAAATATTTTCAGTTTGACAAAACACACATTCAACCAACCCATATTTGATGAACTGCTATTGCATATTTTGATAGTAAAGCTACACACACACACACACACACACACACACACACACACACACACACACACACACACACACACACACACACACATATTCTTGTTGTTTCTCAAATGTGTACAGCTAGCAAGTAAAAATAAGGAATTAGGTTTGGAAAAATTGGCAACACATTTAAGGACTAAGTTCTCTGACCATTTTTTGTACTGTTTTAGCTTCTGCTGAGATTATAGGCTCCTTTTCAGCATTTATGCCACCTTTACTTAAATGGGGTTAAAATCTTCTCTCAGAATTAAACATATTTTTCCTACTTTATCTCCAATTCATGAAAACCAATACCTGTTTTCAATAGTGAATAATGTTTCTGATACTCTGTATTTAACATTGAAAAATATACCTTTACAATGATTTTAGAAATAATTTGTTGCTTTTTTTCCATAAAATGATTGTGCTTCTTTTTTTTTTCTAAAAGATGAATGAACCAGAATTATGCAGTTTTTATTATTTATTTGAAGTCTTGATATAACAAATTAGTTTCCTCAAGAAGAGCCACATCAGCCTTATTTGACTTTAAATAATAATAATAATAATATATATATATATATATATATATATATATATATATATATATATATATATATATATATATATATATATATATATAATATATATATATATATATATATATATATATATCCTTTTGTTGCCAGTGTTAATACCATTAACATTTGTTAATAAAATGTTCAATGTGTCCATTACTATTTGAAATAATGCTTCAATTTAAGTCAAGTTGTTTAAATTTTATCTACATAAATGTTGCATTCTGAGCTGCACTGTAAGAACAAAATCCTATATACATACTACAGAATAAATCAAATAAGTTAACATTTTCATAAAAAAACTAGAAAAATTCCTAATAATGGATATGTAAGTTCCTAGTCTAAATAAGAAATCCTAAATTGGCTGTTTGTGGGTTGGTGAAATGGATTGGAGATTTATTTCCCAGAAAAGAGATACAGGGTTTGGCTCTTACCAAGGGAAACTGGCTAGGCTTAAAAGGGTCAACAAAGGCAGCTAGTCTATTACTTAATTAGGAGGATCTATATTAGAACATCGATGTTTCAGAACATTGAATGTTCTAATATCGAACCCTATTCAGCAAATGCTGAAAATAGCGAAGCTGCAGAAAACCAATTTTTTTCCCAGGGAAAGAATTTGGTTGTCCGTTTCTGTCACTTCGCTATTTTCAGCACTGTGGTGGAATGTTACGGGTCGGGTTCAAGTAAGTGTGCGATTGTGTGGACATGAGGGTTAGGGTGGGTTAGGTGAGTTAGAGTTAGGGCATAGATCAGGTAAGTGTGCGATTGTGTGGACGTGAGGGTTAGGGCAGGGTAGGTGAGTTAGGGTTAGGGTGCGGGTGAGGTGAGTGTGTGATAGTGAAGGACCTTAGGGTTAGGGTTTGGGTTAAGTTAAGTGGATAGTTAGTGGTGTATGTACAGTTTAGTGTATGGTTAGATGTAAGATTTTAGGAGTATGTGTGTGAATTGCTGTTTGTTTGGTGTGCTTGTGTTGTGTGTATGTGTTTCCGAACAGCGATTTTTTTTCCCTAGGAAAAAATTCGCTGTTCTGAATGTTTGATGTTGTCAGCGTTCACTGAATTGGGTTCAATATTAGAACATTCGAAGTTCTGACACTTCGGTGTTCTAATATAGACCCAATTATGAGCCTATTCCTTTTATTTAAACATTAAAAAATAGCACTGTAAAATGTTCTTGTTATATCTCATACATGTAAAAATATTCAAAATCTAGCTGTTGTGACTATTTTATCCATTAGAGATTAATTAACAATAATCACTTTTATCCGAATTCCAGTTTTATGTACATAATAATGTAGTCAATACCATTGTTGTTAACTGCAGCATGGATAGTTCAATACTGAACTATCTAAATTGTCTCAGAATTTGAAATGATGCATTACAAGTAAGACAAAAAAAAAGAAATATCATAAAAGATGTGTATCATGAACATTTAAACTACAGCCAAACTTGCTACTGTGCACTGGTATTACACTTCATTTTATAAAATATTATCCCCAAAACAACAAACACAGCAACAGAAATAGTACATTATTATTTTCAATATATTATATTTATATAACAGTTTGTAGAGGTCCTGTGTAAATGAGCAAACAGCTACCTCTCACTAAATCATTATTGCTTTTTATGTAATTCTAAAAAATCCTTAACAATAACAATACTTTGGGTAGGTCAAGAGTGAAAACTGTTCAATACAAAACCCCTAGAGCATAAGTATTACTTCCTTGGCATCTTATAATGTATTGTTAACCCATAAGTTAAAAGGACAGTATTCCAGTCATCTCACACATCCCTGCAACCTTCCAGTCACATACTTCCATTCAATACCAGGTTATACCTCATACCATGCTTTTCGGCCCCAAAACTTGGACCAAACCACAAAAGGAGGGGGAGTATCGATATTCATCAAAGATACCCACACCTCCAGGTTGGTGGCAAAGCAGGAAGCATCAGAGACTATCCATGTGCAACTAACAGTGGGTAAAACTGCCTTCCAGTTTATAGCCTGCTATAGACCACCCTCCCAATCACAGGAACCCCACTCGGCCTTCCTGAGAACACTGGAAAATATGAAGGTCTCTCCAAACACCATTATATTGGGCGACTTCAACTACCCAAACATAGACTGGGAGCATTACTCTAGCTCCAACACCCTAGCCCAAAGGTTCCTAGAATTTATAAACTCAAATGCTATGGAACAACTTGCTACCACTCCCACAAGAGGGGAAAACATACTGGACCTGATCATCACCAACATGGGGACTCTATGCTCCAGACCAGAAGTGTATCCCTCACTGGTAAGATCAGACCATAAACTAATCTCACTGGATATTCACATCCGGACCCCACCCCCTGCCCAGAAAACCACAGTGAAAAACTTCTCTAAAGCAAATTTCACACTCCTCAAATCTGAGGTGGAATCCTTCAAAGCCCCCGGGCCTGTGGTAAATAAGGCCCAGACCGCAGAATCCTTTATAAATGCATTCTATGAACACCTTCAGGAATGCATGGATCATGCGATCCCAAATAAAACCAAGACCCAATCCTCCAAAGGCAGACGTCCTGTCTGGTGGACCCCAGCCATAAACAAACTATACAATAGAAGGAGGAAGCTACTAAATGATAGAGCAAAATCCCAAAAAAGGAAGGCATCACTGATCAGTATTAGCAAAAAAACTACGGGCACTCATAAAATTGTCTAAGGCCAGCTTCGAGAGAAAAATTGCACAGGACACTAAGGATAATCACAAGGCTTTCTTTAGTTATGTTAGGAACCTGGGTGGTAATTCCCAGATATGCTCAGAATTAGTCCAAAATGACAAAAAATACACTGAACCCACAGACATTGCCAACATCCTAGCTGACAGGTTCAGCGCAAACTTCTCCCCTCCCCACCAAAAGGGCAAATATCTATCCCAGCAGAGTGCTGCCCCATGACATCTCAGATGCTCAGGTAAGAGCCACCCTCTCCAAAGCAAAAAACACAGCATCAATGGGACCAGATGGTGTCCCGGGCTGCGTCCTACATGAACTCCAAGAAGAGCTAAACCCAAACATAAAACTACTGTTCAATCTCAGCCTTACTACAGGATATGTGCCCAAAGAGTGGCGTACAGCAACAGTGGTCCCTCTCCATAAAGGTGGTGCCTCAACGGATCCTGGAAACTATCGCCCCATAAGCCTGACTAGCTTGGTCTGCAATGGAAAGGATCATCATGGACCTCATAAATAAAGATATTGGGGACCTACAGACACTGGATCCTACCCAGTTCGGCTTTGTTAAGGGCAGATCCTGCCTCTTAAACCTGGTTGATTTCTTTGAAACAGTCACCAAGGCCATTGACGAGGGGAAGGTGGTCCACACAGCCTACCTGGACCTCGCAAAAGCCTTCGATACAATACCCCACTCAGGCATTATAGATAAGCTTACCAGCTTAAATATAAACCCCTATGTCACTAGATGGATTGCAAACTGGCTTAAGGACAGAACCCACATGGTTAGAATTGCTGGATCCATATCAGACTCCAAACCAGTTACAAGTGGTGTCCCACAAGGCTCAGTCCTGGGACCTCTCTTGTTCGGTATATATTTCTCGGAGGTACAGGCTAACACAGAAGGACTGTGGCTGACCAAGTTCGCAGATGACTGCAAACTGGGTGCCATAATCGACTCTCCAGCCGACACAAGCATCCTCCAAATGGGCCTCATAGAAACAGACAACTGGTGTCAGAGCCATGGCCTCAAACTAAATGCCAAAAAGTGTATAGTCATCCCCTTTGGCAAAAACAAAGTGCCCACAAATTACCACATAGGTGGTAATCCATTAAGTACAGAAGAAGTAATTAGGGACCTGGGGACCCATGTTGATAGTAATCTCTCATTTGACAACCATGTGGCCAAAGTGGTTAGAAAAACATTTTATATAGCCCACCTAATCATGAAAGGATTCACATCTAGATCAGGGGAGGTCATCGTGCCTCTTTACTCATCCCTCATCAGGCCCATAATTGAGTACAATGCCCCTTTTGGGATGTACCTTACCAGACACCTGCAGCAACTGGAAAGACCCAAAATGTACCTCACCAAGAGGATCAAAGGGCTCAAACAGATGCCATATGCTGCCCGGTTAAAGAAACTCCAGCTCTACTCAGTGGCATACCACCTGTTCAGAGGCGATCTGTGCCTGACGTATATAGCCATGTCCAACCCGGAATTAATGGACATGCTGCACCTCAGAAAATCCAAATCCCATTGAGCTACCCGCTCGAGAGACTTGAACCTCAGCACTGAAATAAATAGGACATGCTGGAGGGACAGATTCATAACTCAGAGGCTCCCTTCACTCTGGAATAAAATCCCAGTCCAGGTTAGGCAGAGTCCCTCATTGACTCTTTTCAAGAGGACTCTTGACGAGTGGATGGGAGATCGTAGGTTTACCTCGGGTATCACTTCTGTGTCACTGTTAGACAGAGGCACAGTATACTAACCTCGAAAAAGGGCATAGCAAAATAAATTTAAAATGGGTGGCGAAAGCCAAACACATTCTGGCTAGGCTTATAAATGCCCTAGGGCAGATAGCCTAGTATGAACCTATGAACCTATGAACCTAATACTTTGTTTAAAACCATATATATCATAAAACATCCCAAAAGTAAAGCAGCCAGAGTAATGCATGAAAGATAAGTCATTCATGCCATATATATCTTCACAAGCTTCTGTTCATAGTCTATAAATGTTTTTTCTAGTAAAAAAGAAACATGTATTCAGATAATATCTCACCATAAAATTAAAAAAAAAATCTAATACAAATTAAATCTCTCCACCACATATACATTTCCTCCCTTTTGGAACTCTGCTGCCAGTAATTGAGGAACAATAACTAACATGTCTGCCACTACCTTCTCATACAACTATAGGCCTTACATTTCAAACTGTAATTGTTAAATCTTGATGGTAAGTATGGCCACCAACCGTGATATCAAATAACGAAGCAGAACATGTTCAGAATGTGACATGCTCCTATAAAAAGGAAGGGAATCTAAATAAAAGGCTGCTATGTTTGTATCCAGTTGTGATGTCCACATTGCTAACCTCCTGCTCCTACATACTAGCTTCACCATGTTAGCTGATACTCTGATGCTTATCACAGCAAATCTACCTGTCCAACTCAAAGTATATCTTAAAGAAAAGAATAAAGGTAAAAGAAGTACACACTACTCCCATCATCTCTAATTCCACAAAAAAGCTCTTCATCATTTTAGTGTTTATTTATGTGACTCATATAATCATGCCATATTATACTAACATAAAAGTTCAAGCTAGCAGCATCTCTAACGTGCATCCAAGTCCTGTAACAGTCAGCTTGGGCTGACAATTTCAAAGACATTTACCTGCATCAAGTAAATAAATGTGAACAAAAGGTTGCCGTATACATGCATACAACTAACCCTGCTGATCTAACTCATTACAGCCTAGTGACGCCTCCAGGTGTTTCTGCATTTCCAACATACTGATGCCTCAAGGTGTCAAATATTATTTGTTCATATTTCCACTAATTCTGAAACCATGCCACATGCAAGGCATTAGAATATTTCATCTTAAAGCTTGTATGATGACAAAAGCAAGTGTATTGATATTTTACCTCTGTCTAGTGTAACTAAAGAGATACTGAATTTTATTTGCATAATATTTATTTATATTGTAATAATTTTCATATTTCCAAAATAGATCAGCAATTAAGTGACACAGACATATCTGCATAACCTTATACGAAAACTCACAACTTTATGAAGAAAATGCTGGTGACATTAT
Source organism: Protopterus annectens (assembly GCF_019279795.1). NCBI lineage: Eukaryota > Metazoa > Chordata > Ceratodontiformes > Protopteridae > Protopterus > Protopterus annectens. The sequence continues at coordinate 1,080,242,064 of NC_056730.1, read as the reverse complement.
GAGTGTTGCTTGAATGGTTACTGAGATATCATAAGCTGTTTATACAACACTACAAAAATTAATATTTACTGGGTTTATTCTGGCTTTTAAAATCCAGTTTAAGACCTATAATTCAATGAATGCAATCACCATGAATATTGGTTGTGTTATATAATTTGCCATCTATAGTTTCTAGAGAGACTTGGGGTTCTAATGCACATTTGTTTGAACTGTGAAATGATAAAGTAATTTTTTAAATAAAATCCAAACACAAACCAAACGAAAACTGAATGAAAACATTAACTGGACAAATCCAAACACAGCACGATACTGCACTCAAGGATAAAATAAAATTCAAATGAAGTGTATAAGTAAACCACTATGTTGAAGAAATGAGGGCAAATGATGGTTAGCGCTTTCATTTAATGTAGTATTAAACTTCATCAGACAACATTTAAATTTACACCACTTCCTTTTATAGCCCTCATTCATTCTTATTGGTTAAAAACATAAACAATAATCAACTCCTGCCGAAAAACCTTAATTAATAAACTTTATACTAAACCATACTTCCCTTTATTTAGTTTTTAATGGTTTAGTATAAAGTTTAGGAATTAAGGTTTTTAGGCAGGAGTGGATTATTGTTTATGTTTTTAACCAATAAGAAAGATCAGTTCCATTTTATTCGAGTCCTGGTTAATATATCTCTTTCCCTACAGACCAGCTAGGTGAATATGGGCTCCCCATAATAGTTAAAGTCTATAAAGAAAACACTCATCCACTCTGTAATCCAGTGAAAACAAAATCTGCTGATGCATTTCCATTTTCTCCCTCAAGGACACCACAGCACCACCAAAGTCAAATGGTTACCCTTGTCCTACCAAGTTGCGCTACTCTTAAGGTCTCTTCTTTCTATACTACTTCAGCCAGGTGCCTTACCACCTCGTGCAGCCAAACGTCATAGTAAAACCGGCCTTTACAACCTCCATAACCTCTCCCAATTAACTTCTTTACTCCAGACATCCCAAACCAAACTGCATTGTGCCAAGAATTCCTTACCCATTCTCGCACCCAAACTCTGGCAACCCCCCGACCTAAAAGAAGTATCCTCTTTCCCCACTTTCAGAACACAACTCAAATGACACATCCAGACTAAGTGCTTTTCTACTGGAAACACCATCTGACTCCCATCTCACTTGTATCATTTCTGTTTTGATCATCTGTTCTCACCTGCTGCTTCCCTTTCATATTTACTACTAAAATTAAATCATATTTGTTGTTTAGTCTGTTAATAATATTCCTATGGTTTCGATGAGATTCTCTACCTGCTACTAGAAAATCTTACTTTTACAACTGGATGAGGTTTTCTAAGTGATGCCTAAATGGAGGCAGAAGGCTCCTTGAAGTTAACATCCCTCTGGTTTTGAAATATTTGCATGAGCCACTTCAGAATGGCTTATTGTATGCATCCATTAAAGTGCATTCAGTGGTTATCTCTGCTTCCCTGCCTTTGGACCCCCCCCCCTTCTTCTTCTTTTCTGGTAAAACAGTTCATGAAAGGAGTATTGTTTGTGAAGCCTCTCTGCAAGCAAATTTCACCTTTGTGGGATTTCAACTATGTTCTGGAAAAACTGACCGTATCACCTTTTGGACCTGCCACTCAGGCTGATCTGAAAGTCTCATTGTGGAAAACTGCTCTGCCCATCACTCTGTCATCTGCTAGGCGAGTCATCGAGCCACAAGCTCTCATGATGGGACAACCCTACCTTATTTTCCACAGGGGCAGAGTTGTGTTCATTACTAACCCCTCTTTCATGCCAAAGGTGGTCTCAGAATTTATACTCAATCAGTCCACCAACCTCTCTGTGTTCTTCCCAGAACCCAAGAGCAAGGGAAAAGGACACCTCACACTCTGAATGTGGCCAGCAGTTCAGACATCACACTGACAGACTGAAACCATTTAGAGAAGCCAATAGACTTTCTGTTTCCCACATAGGGACAAATAAGGGTCCGACTGTCTGTAAGCAATCCATTAGTTAATATGCAAAGCAGATAATAAAAGTGATCTGCCACTCATTGTATTAGCAAAAATGAACCCTGAATTTAAAATATTCTATGAATGATTACATTTGACATATTCATTTTTTTAATAACAACTAACTGGTGTAATATTAAGAATAAATAAAAAAAAATATTAAGTGTTTAAACTAAAATATAGTGTTTAAAGAAATTTTCCCTATCTATATGACAAAAATGATTCTGGCTCACCAATCATTGCAAATTACATAGCAAAAACAGAGAGGTGGAAAACCCTAAAATCAGAAAAAAAAGCCTTTTGTTGATGGGGAGACAATCCCCCCACACCACTAACCCCCCCATATATATATATATATATATATATATATATATATATATATATATATATATAAACATCACAGTCACAACACAGTGAAGAAAAGGGGCAACCCTCCAAAAAGTGCATCACCAGATCACACAATGTAATACATTGAGGTAAAACTCACTGCAACATAGATTAGTGCTAGTCTAACTACCCTTGTGAGCCATTTTAAGCCTAGCCATTTACCCATGTGAGAATCAAACCCTGCAACTTGTGTCTGTAAGGTAAATTCCTTACCAGTATGCCAACCTCCCACCCACACTAAATTCTCAACCTGCATGTGCTCAGCAAACAGAAGGTAAATTCCTTACCATTATGCCAACCTCCCACCCACACTAAATTCTCAACCTGTATGTGCTCAGCAAACAGAGCAGCACAAATGCCCAGGTAAGACATTTAAATAAACTAATACAGGCTATTACACCTGATATGAATTGATCTTGTAAGGTTACTAAGAGCCTTGAACTACTTGTTTATATGTTTGAAGTACATTATCATGGAATGAAAGGCTTAAAAGTTTGCATATTAAATAGTGTGATAGGCACTTATCCATAACATCTGCAAGAACATTCCAATATAACTGAAAATAGACAAACCTTTAATGAAGTAACATATTTTGATATTAAATGAGTTAGCATTTCATTTGTCTTTAGGTTTCTTTGACATAACTGTTTTCCAGTTCTTTCTTGCCTGCCTCTTCAAACTTGTAACATAACAGTCTGTATTTTCTGATGTTTTGATGATGTTGTCATTTTGGGCAAAAGAAACAGCCTCCTTTAAGCCATTAAAATGCTTTGGGCCATCTATCAGAAAACATTTGGATCCTCGCTGGAAAAAGGAGGTGAACTTTACTGCCATTTTTCTTAGGTTATTTCATAAAAGAGATACAGCTTTCTTCTATTTGACTTCTTTAGTAGAATAGTTATTGTCAAATCTTATTAGGCTCCTTCTATCTTAGGTGGAGGTTTAGACCAAATTGTTCATAATATAAGGTCTTGTCTATGTTACAGATGAATTTAACTATAATTCCCATTGGTGATGCTCCTTTTTTGTTGGTGATTTAAATAATGCTTTGTAGGTTTTTTCAATTCCATGAGATATAGCTTCAGGCAAGTTTAACATTTTGGGAGCCAAGATGTTAGAAAATTTGCCTTCTATTTTTTTTTTTTTGGACTACAATAAATATTTACATTGTTTCTTTTTTTTTTCTTCTCTGTCTCAAGGTAATCAGTTTCATCTACAGGACAGTTATTTTGTTTAATCGTTGTGTTTCTTCCTCAGTAAGTCTCCTTCAGTGCAATTAAAAACTGCTTCAGTACCAGTTATTTGACAACTTTGCTGGCTTATGTTTTTCCTAACTCAATTTGATTTAGAGTATTCTTTCAGAGAGTCCATTTTGGCTATCATTTAGGTTTCTTTGACACTCCGCTCCCCTCCCTGCCCCCATATCCCACCCGCCCCTAGCATCCCTAGCTTTATCCATATAATAGCCACTCCCCTTCATATCATAAACCTATCACAATCCAAATCCCTGAAAACACCCATTCCTTTTCCCGCTTTTTTCTAACTCACTCACTCATCTGAAACAGTTTTACTTTGCTAAGCACCATGAATATAGAAAAAATAATAATCCTGTGCTTTTTACTATCTCTGTTAGCTAGCTTATACCATATTAGTAAATATGAAGACCAACCATATATAGGTTACCACTTCCCCAGAAAACAAACAACAGCATTAGGGTCTCAAACTGCTCTTAAACTCCACTACCAACAATCCGACCTTTTTAAAGCCAAATTCATCCACTACCATCGAAGCAAAGTTAACCTCAACTATCATAAAAACAAGCTATCCCAGAAACTAGTACAAAATTCAAAAAACTCCTAGAATACATCAGTAAAAATATCTCAAGGTCTGGAGATATCCACCCCAATCCTGGCCCTACATCAACAAGCAACCCTGACTGTCCTATGAATCTCCCTAACACATCCCACTTGCTACAAATTTTCCATCTAAATATTAGAAGTGTCAACAACAAAGTGCATAATTTACATGCACTCCTAGATACTTACCAGATATAATGTGAAACATGGCTAAAACCAGAGATCAAAGACAATGAACTCATCCCACCTGGATATAATATATACAGGAATGATAGAAACAAAAAAAGGTGGAGTTGCTGCACTCTTTAAAACTAGCCTTAGCGTTACCATTAATCCTACCCAACCACCACAATTCTCTAATACTGAAATACTTGCCTTAAAGATTCACTTGAACAAAGACAAAAGTATTAACCTAATTGTTTTATATATCCCCTGGGAACAATGTCTATACATTGGAGAATATACTAAACTGGCTAATGAATAACTACCCACAAGAAACTATAATTATGAGTGATGTTAACATTGATTGGTACCTATGCTCTAATGATAATAACCCCACTAACATCAACCTTCATGGTTACTCACAAACTATTACTACATCCACCAGAATGGGAAATGCTAATCAAAAGAAAGCATTCTTGACTGGATCCTTATAAACAGTCACCCTCACACATATCGTCTGGAACCCTGCCTAATGAAATTAGTGACCACCTTATCACATATATTACTAAAAATAAACCAGACAATTCCACTGTTCCAGTCTTTAGATCTATAAGAAACAAAAAAAACTTTGACCTCATAAAATTTAAAAATGAGCTGCAATCCTGTAACTGGACACCACTCAAATATCTTCCCCTAGATGAAGCAGTAGAACATTTCAATACCACCTTCCTATCCATACTAGATACCCATGCCCCCAAAAGACGCATCAAAACTAAAACAAAGATTGCCCTTGGCTCTCAACTGAATCTAAACTTAAAATAAAACTCAGAAATAAAGCTTGGAATACCTGGCGAACAACCAAAACAATCCCAGACCGTATGAAATTCCAACAACTAAGAAATGCAACGAAAAAAGCCATAGTAGCTGACAAAAAAAACTTTTATTGTTTGTTACAGAATAAGCACCAAAATAACCCTCAGAAATTCTGGGCAGGCTTGAATAACCTTCTCCACCCAGGTAAATCATCCACTCCAACTCCTGAAACAGCAATGGATAAAGACCCCATTGAAATAGCCAATACCTTCAATATGTTCTTTACAAACATTATCAAAACCTTAGCCAACCAACTATCCTCTTGTAGCCAACCGATCATGGAAACACTACCACAACCTTTAAAGACCTTCCTCCTAAAAAGTGTCCCTACATCTTCAATAAGAGCCCTTTTACAGAAACTTAAGCCATCTACCCCCTCTGCAGACCTACTCCCAGCAGAATACCTTCAAAAAGCTGCAGATGTTATTGCCTATCCAGTTTCTATCCTCATTAATCGAACTTTCTCGGAGTCAATAGTACCAACTTTATGGAAAATATCCCATGTAATACCACTCCATAAAGGAGGGACATCCACTGAACTATCTAACTATAGGCCCATAGCGTTAATGTCCCCATTAGCCAAAATTATGGAAAGATGTATGCACAAACAGCTACTCCACTATCTTATCCATAACAACCTACTAGCCAACTCCCAGCATGGTTTCAGACCCAAACACAGTACCACAACTGCCCTTCTCTCCTTCACTGACACAATAAACCATAACCGTAATGACAAGAAAGTGTCCTCTGCCTTATTTCTAGACCTATCAAAAGCATTTGATATGGTCAACCATCAACTACTCATGGAAACCTTAAAAACCTCTACCTGGATAACTTGACACTAGACTGGTTTAAAGCCTACCTCTCAGACAGGAAACAAGCAGTATTGTGGCAGAATACTCTCTCCACTTTACTACCAAATACCATTGGGGTCCCTCAAGGGTCCATTTTGGGGCCACTTCTTTTCTCGGTCTTCATTAATGACCTCCATACAGTCATTCGAGGCCACCTGTATTCAATATGGACGACTCAACACTGGTTTGTTCAGATACATCTCTAGACAGACTACTAACTAAAACCCAAAATTGCTTCACCAAAATCGAAAACTGGCTATTAGGACGACAGTTAATCCTAAATCCTAAAAAAACTAAATTATTGATCTTTCAACCAACTCACAAAATCACCTTATTG
>NC_056730.1:1080168081-1080218081 GCF_019279795.1 Protopterus annectens | reverse complement strand
TGCCCTTAACAAAGCTGAACTGGGTAGGGTCCAGTGTTTGGAGGCTTCCAATGTCTCTGTTAATGAGATCCATGATGATGCGCTCCATAGCTTTGCAGACCAAGCTAGTCAGGCTTATAGGGTGATAGTTCCTGGGGTCTGTTGTGGCTCCACCTTTGTGGAGTGGAATAACCATTGCTGTGCACCACTCTGTCGGCACATAGCCTGTGGAGAGTCTGACTTTAAACAGTGTGTTTAGATGAGGGGTTAGTTCATCTTTGAGTGCATGTAGGACGCAGCCTGGGACACCGTCCGGTCCCATTGATGCTGTGTTTTTGGCTTTGGAAAGGGCTGTTTTAACCTGAGTCTCTGTAATTTCAGGGGCACTACATTCTTCTTGTATAGTTATGGGCCCTTTTGGGGGAGGGGGGGTGAAGTTTGCACTGAACCTGTCTGCCAGGATGTTGGCTATATCGGTCAGTTCAGTGTATTTTGTGCCATTCTGCACTAACTCTGAGCAGATCTGAGAATTGCCACTTAGATTCTCGACATAGCTAAAGAATGCCTTGTGGTTATCTTTGGAGTCCATGGCAATTTTTCTTTCGAAGCTAGCCTTGGATGATTTTATCAGGGAATGTAGTTTCTTGCTGATACTGATTAGGGATGTCTTCCCTTCTTGGGATTTTACTCTTTTCTGTACTAGTTTCCTCCTTCTATTGTATAGCTTGTTTACGGTAGGGGTCCACCAAACTGGTTTCCCTTTCTTGGAGGAGTGAGTCTTGGTTGTGTTTGGGATAGCACAATTCATGCATTCTTGTAGGTGCCCATAGAGTGCATTAGTAAAGGATTTTGCAGCTTGGACAGCATTATCCTTTAGCATGGGGGCTTTGAAACTTCCCACCTCGGTCTTAAGTAACATGAAGTTTGCTTTTGAAAAGTTTTTCACTGTGGTTTCTTTGACCAGGGGTGGTGGCAGAATGTCGATATCCAGAGTGATTAGTTTATGGTCAGATCTAACAAGCGAGGGGTTGACCTACGGTGTGGAACACCGGTTGCCCATGTTGGTGATGACCAGGTCCAATATGTTGTCACCACTGGTGGGGGTGTTGACCAGTTGATCCAGGGTGTTTGAGTTTATAAATTCTAGGAAATGTTGGGCAAGGGAGTTTGTACTTGAGGAGTTCTCCCAGTTAATGTTTAGGTAATTGAAATCACCCAACATCAGGGTGTTTTGTAGGACCTTTATGTTTCTCAGTGTTTCCAGGAACGTGGAGTGGGGGTCCTGGGACATGGTGGGTGATCTGTAGCAAGCTATAATTTGAATAGTAGTTTTGCCTATTGTTAGTTACACGTGGATGATCTCTGAAGCATCGTGCTGTGCCACTAACCTGGAGGTGTGGATATCCTTGATGAATATGGATACTCCCCCACCTTTTGTATTTCGGTCCAGGTTTTGTGGCCGAAATGTATGGTATGAGTTGTAGCCTGGTAGTGCTGGGGTGCTCTCTGGAGCCTTAAACTAGGTTTCGGTTACTGCACATATATCGATGTTCTCCATACTGAGGAGTGCCTCGAGTGCGTGCATTTTGAGGTTTAGACTTCTGGCATTGAGTAGCATTACCCTCAGTATTTTGTTACTTGCGCTATTTATGGTGGTGGGTTTGTCTTTTGAGCCTTGCCTAAAAAGGCACTATGAGGGTGGCAAGAGCCTTGGCCAGAATTCGAAAGCCTAAGGGTGACAGGTGCAAGCCATCTCTAGCGAAGCAGCGTGGCTTGTCGAGCATGTCATCCCAGGCTTACAGACACTGGATCCCCTTTGAATGACACCAGAAGCTTAGCCAATTGTTGAAATTGATAATTTTTTCTCTGTACTGTGGTATCATTCTTGGTGAGGGCAGGATACTACTCAGGATCAGGGTCATACTGGCCTGCGGTATGTGATCAGAGAGCTCTTCCATGTCTCTTTTCATGTAGTCCAGGGAGGTATGGCTCAGGTCATTCACACCAACATGGACAAGGACAGAGTATATTTGTACTTGTTCTGGAGTGACCTGAGTGCTTGTGTTATATGGTGGATCCTGGCACCTGACAGGAAGCTAAAAGTAACCTTCTCCTTGTTCAGCCTAGTGAGTGGGACGCCAGTGTGCCTGACTATAGAGTCACCTATTACTAGTGTATTGGGTATGTTATTTTGTCTTAAGGGCTATGATTGTGTGGCACACTGGTTTTCTGAAGTATGAGTTTCATGGTTTGTGTTGGGGGGTGGAGGTTTCTTGGATGTTTGCTTTGGAGGTCCCTGTTGCTTCTGCAGATTTTTATTTAGAGCATCCGAGTATGTTTTCGTGTATTTATGTGTGTTTTTTGCCGGTGCTGGTTTCATAGGTCTATGTGAGACTGGTGGTGTGATGCAAGTAATTCCCTTCTCCTCTTGACTGCCTGGTCCAGTCTTGGGTGGAGAGAGCTTAGCCTCCAGTTTGGCTGTATAATTGCATCTCTCGCATGTATTAGTGTTTGGTGGAAGGAGGAGAGGGTTGTCTGTGTACATGAGGCAATTGTAACATTTACTCAAAATGCCCAGATTCACCAGTTGGACCGGAGAGTACACCTGAAACTGCCCTTTGGACATGCCTGGATAGGTACAGTGAACTGTTTTACTGATTGGCTGGTAAGGTCGAATAGAGAGCCTTGTCCTTCTCTATAGTATGGGGCGGGGGTCTAGTGCTAAGGTTTATTAGTGCTTACTATGAGTTTTGAGCAAGTGCCGGTATGAGAAGTGAATGGTTTGAGTGCTTAAGTTGAAAGTTTGTCTAGTTCCAAGGGAAAAATTGAAGAGTAGACTTTGTGGAGCCGGGAATAGTTATACCCTAGCTAAACCGGAGCTGCCCGGCGTGCAAAACCATGCAAATGCGGGTTATATAGCAGGGAAATGAAAGAGATAGAAATTAGCCCAAAATGGCCAATAAACTACTAATTTCTGGGCTGAAACCACTCCTCCAGGGACAGATAGGATGCTCAAAGCTCCCTCTCTCAAAGTGAACAGAGAAACTTCCTTCTATCCAAGTAAGGTATGGGCAAACACAGAAACTTGTAACACAGCCCTGAATTCAGCACTATCCTGAAAACTGGACTATACTAGCTTAGAAAGGTGGGAAAACAAGTATATATATATTTTTGTTTTTTTGTTTTCTTCAGAAAATAAAGCAGATACAATCAAAAAAACACTTTGAATGCACAGAAATGACTATCACACTTGACTGTGTAGCTTACAACAGTTAAACGGGTAATATGATAATTTGTGGAGACGTCCCTCTTCCCAAAGGGGATGATGATGCATTTTTTGGCATTCAGTATGAGGCCATGTTTCTGGCACCAGTTATTTGTTTGGATGAGACCCTCTTGGAGGAGTCCACATCACTAGGGGAACTGATGACAGCGTCTAACTTCAGTCATCTGCAAACATGGCCAGCCATGGTTTTGGCCTGTACCTCAGAAAAGTTTATCCTAAACAACAAAGGCCCCAACACCAATCCCTGGGGTATACTGCTCATTACGGTTTGACTGCTTGAGGTGGCTTCCCCTATTTTGACTAGGTGAGTTCTATCAGTGAGCCAGTTTGCTGCCCATCTGGTAACATACAGATTGATGCCTAGTTGAGAGATTTTATCTATTATACCCAAATGGAGAATAGTATTGAAGGCTTTGGCCAGGTCAAGGTAGGCAGTGTGCATCGTCTTCCCCTTGTACATTGCTTTGGTGACTGTCTCAAAGAAATTTAACAGGCATGACCTTCTCTTGACTAAACCAAATTGTGTGGGATTGAGTGTTTGGAGGTTGCCAATGTCCTTGTTAATGAGGTCCATGATAATCCACTCCATGGCCTTGCATATCAGGTTAGTTAGGCTGATGGGTCAATAATTTCCTGGATCGGTGGACACTCCACCTTTGTGCAAAGAGGTGACAGTGGTTGTCCTCCACTTGGCTGGGTCAAAGCCGGTACTCAAGGTTTACTTGAATAGGGTGCCTAATGGTCCTGCAAGTTCCTGCCTGAGTTCATGTAGTAAGTAGCCTGGGATGTTATTGGGTCCGGTGGAGGCTGTATTTTTTGCCTTTGAGAGGGTAGTGATGACTTGCTCCCTAGAAATAAGGGGAGGAGGGAAGGTCCTGGGGATGTCTTGATTTACTGATGGGGGGACAGAAGGGTGAAGTTTCATTGAACATGTCTGCCAGCAGGTTTGCTATATCTAAGGCATTTGTGTATGTGGTGTCCTTGACTACCACTTCTGAGCAGATCTGGTGCTTCCCTTGAGACTGCGGACATATGTGACGAAAGCCTTGTGATTGTCTTTAGTAGATGTGGCCAGTTTGTACTCAAAGTTTGCTTTGGAGGATATCACTAGTGCTCTTATTTGCTTGCTCAGGCTAGGAAAGATTGCTTCCAATTAGTCACCTGTTCCTTCTTGGTCCTGGACAGCAATTTTTTCATTTTATTATAGTTTATTTATTGCAGATGTCCACCAGACAAGTGTACTCTTCCTTAAGGAGGATGATACTGTCTTGTCAGGTATTCCTGATTCCATGCAGCTATATAAATACTCGTATAGTACTTTGGACATATGTGCTCACCCCTATGGAGGGGGAGGGGGCTGTGAAGCTGTTTATACCTTCCCTCAGGAGGTTGTAATCAGCTTTGGAGAAGTTTTTTGTTTGACCCTATCAGGGGGAGGGGTGGAGGAGATGGTGACTTCGAAAATGACCACTTTGTGGTGGGACCTTACACTACAGGGATGCTGCAGTGATTACTCATGTTGGTTAATGCCAAATCCAACATATTTTTGCCTCTTGTGAGTGTGTTAACCAGCTGTCCAAGGCATTTGCACTGACAAAATCAAGGAATCTCTGGGCATTTGTGTTTTGTCATGAGTAGTTCTTCAAGTCTATGGTTAGATAGTTAAGGCTGCACAGGATCAGGGTAAAGGGTTGAATCTTGATAGATTCAAAGAGGTCCACATAGGTGGAGTGGCCATCTTGCATTAAAATTGGGGGCCTGTAGATAGCCATGATTTGAATAGGGGTCCTGTCAATGGTTAACTCCACCTGGATTGTCTCCTGTCCATCATACAATTTGATCAGCCTGGAGGTGTGTATGTCTTTTATATATATTACTGGATTGTCTCCTGTCCATCATACAATTTGATCAGCCTGGAGGTATGTATGTCTTTTATATATATTACTACTCCACCTCCTTTTGCTTTGCTGCCCATGGCTTGGGGTCTGAATGTATGATAGGATGAGTAACCTCATATGACTAGGGTGCTCTCTGCAGCTTTGAACCAGGTTTCTGTGACTGCACAAATGTCAGCATCTTCCAGGGTTAAGAATGCTTACAATTAGTGTAGTTTCATGTTTAGACTGCTAGCATTTAGCAGCATGACCTTTAATCTGCATTTTGATGAAATTTTCATATTGATTGTTTTGACCCTATGGCAGTGCCTAAAAAAGGCAGTATGGGGGAGACAAGAACCATTGCTAGGAGCCTGAAGCCCAAGGGAGACAGATGCAGGCCATCTCTGGCAAAGCATCGTCGTTTGTCAATCATGTCTTCCCAGGCTGTCAGGTACTGGATCCCCTTGGAATGACACCAGAAACTAAGCCAATTGTTAAAGTATATCATTTTCTGTTTGTATTAAAGCATCATAATGGGTAATGGTAGAATGCTGCTTAAGGCTAGGAACATACCTGCCTGGGACACATATTCAGTGAGCTTGATCATGTTTTTCTTTATATAGTCCAGGGAGGTACGTCTCAAGTCATACACACCAACATGGACTATGACCTATATGTCAAGCAAAGTTCTTCATTAGCACTCTTCAAGAAAAATCTTGATGAGTGGATGGGAAAAAGGAAATGCACCTTGAGGATCACTTCTGTGTCTCTGCTCGACAGTGGCACAGGAAAATAACTTTCTTGGGTGGCGTAAGCCAGGGAACCTTGTTGGCTAGACTTACGTAGGCCCTCGGGCCTATAGCTTAGTACCTACCTATGAACCTATGATGGAGTCATAACAGTACCTGTTGTTGTGAGACTTGAGTGCATGGGTGATATGGTGGATTCTGGCACCTGACAAACAACTAGCCATGACTTTCTCCTTATCCACTCTGGTGAGGGGCACATCTGTGTGTCTCACAATGGAGTCTCCTATGTAGGTGTGTGTTGTGCAGGTGTGGATGGTGTTTGAGGTGTAGTGTTTGTGTTGACAACTTTCTCAGTACCAGATATACTGGCTTGCGAGGGAGAGGGCATTGACTCTAAGTTTTTAATGTAATCGCCTGTCTCACAAATTGTGTTCCTAGGTGGTAGTAGTAGAGGGTTGTCCATGTACATGAGGCAGTTGCTACACTGTCTCAGAATTCCCATATCAACCAGACTGGCAGGAGAAAGCGTAGGAAATTGTCCATTCATATTTGTCAGAAACTGAGGGAGAGAGGCCAAAGAGAGCTAAGAGGGTAAAGGGTGGAAGGTCTAAGAGTAGTACTACTAGGTGATCACACACGTGCTACTAAGGGAAAATTTGCAGCTGAAATACCTTGCAAAGGGTTAAAAACAGTGCATCTGCAGCTCTGGATGCAGAAAACCTATATCAGACTATGCTACTCAGTTTAAGGGTTCAGCGTTATGTACCTTTTTTCCATACCTGACTTTGCACATATTTGTTCCGTAGTACTCATACATGCTGTTTTGAGATACTGCCATTCTTCTTCAATTCCACCTATTTCCTCTTCTTCCTATGTTGCAAGATCCCTGAACATTTCTTCAAACTCTTGTGGTTTCCCTCCACTCAACTCTCAGGTCTTCAGCCTATTCTCTGTTGAACTTTAAACCTTCTTTGACTACTGCTTGCTGCTGATTGTTTATTTTGTGCAGTAGTAGCTGGTGACTTTAAATTAAAGGGAGACTGCAGGAGACAGATGAAAGGGTGTGGCTAATGGGAAGGGGTGTGACCAACTAGAAAGGGGTGGAGCTATGCTCAAAACCACAAAAACTGGGACTTTAATTAAATACGCTGCCCTGGGTGCCAAACCGCCATTATGAGAGTCCAAGCAAGACAAAATGAAGTGTAGAAGAAAAAAAATATTTCAATGCATTGGGTACATGACATCTTACTTAATATCTAGATGGAAACAAAAGGTTGTGAGGCATGAAAAAAATAAATTACTTTTTAAATACATTACTGGAATGCCAGTCAAAATCAAGTATAAAAAACAAGCAGCACTCAACTCAAACCACTTCTTCTTGCACTGCATTTCTAATTATAATTTATATTCAGCTTTATAAAAGTAACAAGTAACATGCTGAAAGTAGCAATCTCTGTGATAACCCTACTTGTAAAAATGTTTCTTATCCAAAAAAGACCTGTTGCCTGACAACAACTATCTACTTGTTTCATGGGGAAAACATGATCAAAGTAAAAAATGAACAGCAAACAAGAAACAAGCTCAAGATAAATTGCTTAAAGGATTACTACCCAGGTTATGGACCACACATGATAGATTGACATTGTTTAGTTTACTGGTAAAGCCTGCAAAGATGACTGCAAGTCTCCAACATTTGTAGTGAGCTTCTGAAAATACTGTAATCCTGTCCTTTATTACAAATACTGTCATATGCATTTCAATACCTAAGGCTTATACATTATCTAGCTATGTAAATATTCTCTGCATGGCAACAACAAAGGCTTTCAATGTTGGTAATTCTTTAACAGTATGATTATTAAAGCTTACTTGTATCTTACTATCTCAGACAAGCTTACCTGATGGTCATTAAAGCATTGCTACTTAAACACAGAGCAAAAGGCATTACAACAACATGTATTTCCTAAATAATAATAAGCATAAATCAACAGTATAAAAATATGACAGAAAATTAGAACATTCTGCAAAATCAAGGACAGGTGAAAAGCCACTCTAGTACTTGTGTCTACCTTGGATGGGGGGATACTCTGCACACCTACACTGCATAACTGCTCCTTGCCTTACTTGGACACATCCAGAGTCACTACATGGGGGAGTGGGTTGCAACAAGCATATCGCAATTTGAAATGTCTCTGGCTGACGGTGATGGCCCTGACACATTTTTCATACCTCTCAACCTCAGAGCAAGAAATCTGGACAAAGCCATAAATAGAAGTGGGACAAAGGCCTAAAAATAAGGACATTTTTTAAAATATTGCTCTTATAAACTTAGAAAATAATAGAATAGTAGGTCTTGTATTAGTATGAATTTTCTGACGGATATGAAGTCTGAAACTCAAATGTCTGTCATTATTTTCTAACTTCAGTCTTTAATGATTTACCACTAATTTGCCAAAAAACACAATTTTATGAAAAACAGACACAAAATTTGATGTAAAAATATAAAATAGCCACACAATACAGCGGGGAACCTGTCAAAGAAGGGACCCTTTTTAATATTAGTACTGTTAAGTTGAGCAGCTGACAAAATTAGAGAATCTACATGCATTTCTGAAATAAAAGTAATCTATAACGCTGATCATTACAATTATTTCTTAATTGTAAACCCTCCACATTTTCTTCCAAAATTGACATTTTGTGGATGGATTATTGGGGGGAGAGCAACATTTTCAGCCCAAGTCGGGGACAGTTGCGAGGTTTGGATATACCTAATTCTATAAAGCAATTTATTTGCATGTACCTCTTAACCCCTTAATGCAGGAAATCCGGGCAAGGCCAAATATATTGGGGGAACATACAGACAGTACTAAAAATTGCTGTTGTATAAACTTAGTTGATAGAATAATAGGTCTTGCTTTGGAATGCATTTTTTCTGAAGGGTAAGAAGTCTGAAACTCAATGTCCGTCATTATTTAGTGACTTTATTCCTAAATGATTTGCCAGAAAACCACAGATTTTATGAGGAACAAAACCAAAAATAAGCAAAAATCTATCTATTATGTGAAAATCAGTACAGTAGAGAGGTGTAGTTCAGCTGGGGCTGTCTTTGAGTTTGCCGCCCTTCCCCCTCACAAAATCATGGTCAAATGTGGCCTCCCCCCTGCAGCCATTCCAACGTCCCATTACTTGGCTATTTCACCCCATTTACCATAACACTATAATGGGCATACTGCTTTACTTCTACGATGATTTTGATTTCATTTAAAAGCTTTATTTTACATTTTACAGCACAAACACTAATAGACATCTGCTAAACAAAGCAATGCAGTCTCACAATGAAAATATACTTAGCATTAAAACTTCTCTGCCCTTGAAACTCACATTCATTGAAACAGCATTGAAACCCACATTCAAAGAAAATACATCTAGCCAATGGCAGATAAAGATTAACTTTGTCTGTTTTCAAATCATAGGCCCCTTGCACACAAAACATACATGTGTTCTTTGATACACCTTCCTGATTTATTAAATTATATTCCTTGTATAATACAGTACAGTTATTAGAGAGTGTTTTAAATGTATTGTTTTGGACATTTTTCCAGTAAACAATAAAACAAAATGCATGCACCAATAATAGCAAAACTGCCCAATTCAGAACATTTCCATCATAAAAGTCTACTCAAACTTCTACACTTCACCAGTATAAGTAAATATGCACAATCTCTGCAGAAGTAAAAGTCATCTAAATAATTCCACATTAAAGGGATCTGTAACTAATGAAGAGGTTGCTGCTAGCAAACAACTTTATATTTCATTGTTTCATCTACAAATAAAGTGCCTGTTGCCCTTGAGGAATAAATTGGCCATGTTACATTAAAAAATGATAAGCTAGTAATATTGCAATAAGGAATGAATGGCAAACCAATAACAGGTTGATAACTACTTGGTATCTCCACCAAAGAGGACATTCCCAGGACTGCAGCATCCACCCCCTTTAAAAGTGCAACACAGTACAGTATCAGCAATACATCTACATACTATGGGAGTAGAACCCACAGCCTTGAAAGCACAGACACTACCTGTTGTGCTGTTAATAACACAAGCTAACTCACCATAAGCAGCACTAAACATCTCTTCCCCTGAAGCTCTTAGCTCCTTGTAAAATCCACTCGACACTCAACTGCATCTCTCAACTTTGCAGCACATAAGCACAAGAAATCTGGAAAAGCCAAAATTTATGGTGGGGGGACAAAAACCCAAAACCAGGGATACATTTTAAATATTGCTTGTATAATCTTGGAAATTTGCTACAGTAAAATGCTGTGCTACTGCCATGCATTTCATTGCCAAGTCTTGAACCCAGGGCCCTGTACACTACAGTCAGAACAACATACCAGTATGCCAAATCAGCTGTTCCTTGAAACACAGGAAGACTGAAACTTAAATGGATATCATTTAGTGAATTCTGTTCTCACCATAGCTCTCAACCTCTTAGCACAAAACACCTGGACAAAGCTAATAATGGGGAAATACAGCCCCAAACATATTCAGTGAATTCAGTTCTCACCATAGCTCTCAACCTCTTAGCACAAACAAACCTGCACAAAGCCAATAGTGGGGGAATACATCCCCAAAAATAGGGACAAATTTCAAATACTGATCTTATAAACTTAGAAAATTGCTAGAATAAAATGTTTTGTGTTACCATGTACTTCCTGAAGAATATGAAGTCTGAAATTCAAATGTCTGAAAATCCAGAAAACAACAAATTTTATGAGGAACAGAACAGAACAAAAAATATGAGACAAAAATCTGAATGCTTTTCACAAGTGGTGGTCGGTAGAGAATTCAGGTTCTTGCTCCCTGCACCCAAGGTTGAGGGTTTGAACCTGAGTTACTCTCTCTTGCCACCAGTTATAGTTAGCTGGGGCATTTTACACACACACACCTGCCAGCCAGCTGTTTCCTCCATAAGCATTGGAATGCTGAGCACACATGTGCACTGCCTCTATGCATTCCAAGCATGCACAGACGGCAGACCTTGCAGTCTGATCCCATTCCAGTTTATGCAGTTGTAAGCGCATAGACTTCTAGGGCATCTGTAAGATTACTGACTTCTTCCAAATCCAGACTGCAGTCTGGATTTGAGTTTCCACGCACATATGCGTGAGTTCCAGGATTTTTATTATTTTGGCTTTCAGCTGGGGGTGCTGCAGCCCTGCAGTCCAATAGCATAAGCCGCCACTGATTCTGTGGGTCAACTGTTTCACTAGGGATGACTTTGAAATCACTGATTCTACCTGACTCCCCTTTCCTTACTAGCAGGAAGACATCTTGAGTTGCATGTTGGCCACTCTTGTATGTGATCTTGTGACTCTCTCTTGTGTTGGCCATCATCTAGCCATTTGTCATGCAGAAGTCAAGAATGGGCTTTCCATCTTTACTCCTGTTGCTCCACGCACATGAACCCAGACAGTCCTCGCATCCTTTTGTGTCATAACCAATATGTGCATTTAGAGCCTCTGTTATCAATACCAACTCATGCTGTCCTTCTGTATCTAGTAGGTTCTGTAACTGCTGCCTGAATGCACTGTTTTCCTTGCTATCACAGCCCTGTTGTGTGGCATAGGCTGAGATTATGAATAGTTCCCTATCATTACACTGGAGTCTGACTGCCATGAATTTGTCACTAATTCTGATGTCTTCTGAAGACTCTACCTTACCATAATTCCTACACCATTTCTAGTCTGTCCTCCCCCTAAGTAGTAGACTCAGGATCCTTAGACAAGTGTCTTTACTGCACTGCCCTTCCATCTTGTCTACAGGATATAGAGGATGTCCGGCCTTCTCCTTACTATCATGTCATTCACTTCCAAGCCATGTCCTGTCAGTGAACTTATAAGGAGTGTAGCAATCCTTAGCTCATCTTTGGCAGGTTGATTGGTTTTATATCCAGCTTTCGCTCAACAGAGCTATCCCAGGTAACCCAAGCTAGGTAACTGGACACTGGCCAGCCAGTTGTTTATTGTCCTAGGGCTGCTGGGCTTTATGACTGGCACACATTGGCCAATAGTGACATGTAGATCTCTTCTTCCATTAGCACTGGTCTCTGGCATGGGTTGGAGTAGGCCAGGTCATAATCATCATCATCATCCCTCTTTTTTTCCATTTTTTTCTACATGGAGTCGGGGTATTGTGTTAACTGTCACCAATTCTCTTGATTCAGTGCCACACTCCTGCCTTCTTCAACACTCATGCCTGACTGTTGAGATCTTCTTTCACACAATCCATCTACCTCTTTGCTGGAAGTCCTCACTTACCTTCTTCCTGTCTGTCCCAAATCTTCCTCACCAGATTGTCTTCTGCTGTTCTGCACATGTGTCCAAACCACTGTAATCTGTAGGGTAGGTAATCAACCCACTTATAACCTGCAATTACACATGCCCATTTTGGTGACATTGTTCAATGTGACCAGAACACCTAGAGCCAATTTTTACATCATTGAGTGGCTAGTCCTGCCATGGCATGCAGTTTGTGATCTGTTTTCTCTTGTCTAGAAGATACTGCACACCACACTTGATGCCCAAAGTTGTTGGTCAATAAAAATTTTCCACCAGTAGGGCACAATATAGAGCTGCACACAACTCCATTTTTGGGTTAGTTTGAAGTGTAAACACCCAACATGTTTTTGGGTGGTGAGAGGCACCCCACAGAGACACAAGAAGATCATGCAAATTCCACACAGCTATTGGCCAGAGAACAGGATCAAACCTTATGTATATGGCAGTCGAAGACCTTAACCATTATTCTAAATTATTATCATAATTCTAAAGTTGCAAAATACCAGAGAAAGGGCATATTCCCCAACCCTGGGGACTGTACGATCTCACACACCTATTTACAATCTGTTTTGTCAACCAAATTGTGTCAACCAAATAGATGTCAGCTTTAAATAAATTTGGTCAAATGTGGTCAAAACACAAATGTCAATACACATCTGTGCGTGCAACAAGGTTACTTCACAGAGGATGCACTATTAAAGAAAAGTATTTTTTGAGGAAGCTGCAGGCCCCCTTATGTGTGTGTGGGGGGGGGGTAGTTCCACCCACAACCTCTGCTAATTATATACACTAACATTCAAAATCACATGATCATCAGGAAAGGGGCATATTCCCTTCCAAGGGATTATCTTTTATCACACAACTGTTGATCATATGCAGGGACAACCATACACAGGATGACTATGGCTAAGTTGTCAATCACAGACAAAGAAAAAATATATATGTGTATGTGTGGGTTGCAGAATAGTTTGCCATTTTTGTATATGATGTAAAAGCAATTTGTCAAATTTTTACATCAGATTGCTTGTGACTGTGTTTTTCTCTGAGACTGTGGAATGAGGGAAGGAAGTTTGTCTTTCCCCCTACTGTTTCTTACATTTGGTATATATAAGTAGCATGGAGTGTTAGGTGAACAGTCCACCACACAGAGGGTGCAAAAAAAAAAAAAAAAAAAAAAAAAAAAAAAAATATATATATATATATATATAGTTCCTCTTCACAAAGTTGAACGTTCAGAAACTCGAAATGCATATGGCCGAAGCCATATGCTCGAGTTTCTGAAGCTCGACTTTGCAAAAGGGAGCTAGAAAAAGAAAAACGTAACAAAACAACTAGGCGTTTCTGCAGGGGGGCAAGCCCCCCTGCACCCTCCCACGTGGGGGGCTGCACCCCACACCCCTGCTACTTATTTATTCCAACTGTGAGATCGCACTACAGCTCAGAAAGGGAAATCTACTGTTTTGCACTGTATGCTGTTCCCCATTCACAGAGTCGAGCTTCCACAATTTCGAGCATATGGTCTCGGCCATATGACTTTCGAGATTGTGGCCGTTCGACTATGTGAAGGGGAAACACACACACACACACACACATATAGATATATATATATATATATATATATATATATATATATATATATATATATATATATAGGGTCTATATTAGATACTCAAGCATTTAAATGTTCGAATCACTAAAGAATGAACTTTAGTGATCAAACGTTTAAATGTTCGAATATACATTAAATTAAGGAAAAAAACAACAAAATAAAAAAAAAAACTAAAGGGTTTAAGCAGGGAGGGCATGCACCCCTGCACCCCCTGCTACTTAAATATACCAACTCCAAGATCGCGCTACAGTGTAGGAAATTGGAAATTTTCTGTTTCTGCCCCATAGCACACTGAAGTGCGATCTTGGAGTTGGTATATTTAAGTAACAGGGGGTGTGGGGGGTGCATGGGGGCTTTTCTTTTTTTTTTAATTTTTTTTAATTGATATTTGAACATTTAAGCATTTGATCACTAAAGTTTGTTCTTTAGTGATTCAAACATTTAAACATTTAAATGTTCGAGTATCTAATATAGACCCATATATATATATATATATATATATATATATATATATATATATGTGTGTGTGTGTCCTACCAAATCTCGAAATTTCTAAACTTTGAACCTCTGATTACTGAAGCCCAGAGGATCAAAGTCTTGAAGTGTCGAAGCTTGTCAACGGAGATCGCTGTACAGTGCGGAATGGGAACTTTATCATTCTCATCACTGTAGTGTGATCTCAGAATTGGTATATTTAAGCAGTAGGGGGTGTGGGGGGTTACAAGGATCTTACTCCCCTGCAAAAATGTGACTTCAGAAGTTTTAATGTTTTAGATATTTTTTTTCATTTCGATATTTCAAGACTTCGATCTTCTGGGCTTCAGTAATCAGAGGTTCGAAGTGTTGAAATTTCTAGATTTGGTAGGGGGCCTATATATATATATATATATATATATATATATATATATATATATATATATATATATATATATATATATATACACACACACACACACACACACACACACACACACACACACACACACACACACACATATATATATAGTGATTTTTGACTACGCATGGCTAATGTTTTTTACACATTTTGTATGAATCTTTCCTTCAACTGTGTGATCTAATGGAGACTGATATAGGGTATGATGATGATATAAATACGTGTCTGAGCTGAAGTATAGCTATTCCCTGGGATTCATTAATGCCTTCAGTTAGTCTAAGCTAAGTGTACACTGCTCTGAATGAACAGACAGCACAAGCATAACTCGCACTTTTTTTCCCCTTATTTTACTTATCCTACTGATTTTCTTGCAGCCTTAAATACTGAGGGGGATTCATACAGGTTACCTCAAAGTGTAGACTACATGTACACTTAGCATAATCTTTCTGAGTGACCATAAAGCACAAAAAACGTGGAAGGGATGTTCCTGATACAGATCGTGTACACAGTGTAGGCGTTAATGATTCTGGCCCATTTTTCCTCATCATTCTACCCATATCCTTGGGTTTATCATCATCCTATCCATGCCATCAAGTACTTATTACCACTTTAGCCATGCCATCAATTAAATAAACTCTTACCCATTCACACTAATAACTAAAAAACTGAAGCTTCACTTGCTGCATAGTCAAAATACACCCCCACCAAAGGGCAACACTATCCACCTGGATCATATCCCCATAGAAGGGAAAATATCAAACATTAGAACAGCAACAACAAGAAATAATAACCATTATAATGATGCTAAATAGATAAAGTAAAGAAAAGATGGTAGAGCATTATGCAAGTTTTTTTTTTGCTCTTTTCTCCTCTGTAGCACGACCATGGAGTTGGTATATAATTTACAGGGGGTGTTAGAAGCTGCTGGGTGAAAAAAAGATGAAACATGGCATGTCTGCAGCTAGTGGAGTTTGGCTTTATTGGCCTGAATGTAAACAGTAAAAACTTAAAAAGTAAAAAAATGAAAAGTCACGGGCATTCAGAAGCTATGTAGCTGAAACACTGATATGTTATTAAGGGATTATTTAAATAGATATCCTATGAATCCGAGACTCCACTATAGGAGCTTTAACTGTATACATATGGATCTACTTTCTATCAACAAAAGTATGATCCATCAAATTGCACTTACCTGCTAACTATCCACCGAAACTGCCTTTTAACAGTACAACATACTGCCAAATTTCTTTCCCAGGGAAAGGAACCACTGGACCACCATGGTGAAGTGAGGCCTCTCCCTGTGTAGTGCAATCTGAGAGTTGGTATATTTAAGTAGGGGGGGTGTGGGGGCAAAGCCCCCACTTTGGTGGGCTCTGTGTCTTTCTGTTCTGTGTTGTTTGCTTGGTGGTCCAGTGGTTCCTTTTTCCTGGAAAAGGAATTTTAATATCATTAAAAGGCAGTTTTGGTGAATAGTGAGTGGGTAAGTGCAGTTTGATGGATTGTACTTTCGTTGATAGAAAGTAGATCCATACAAATATCTACATAGATCTCTTTCTCTCTCTCTCTCTATATATATATATATATATATATATATATATATATATATATATATATATATATATATATATATATATATATATATATACCTCTGTGTGTGTGTGTGTGTGTGTGTGTGTGTGTGTGTGTATATATATATATATATATATATATATATATACACAAACACACACACACACACACACACACACACACACACACACACACACACACACATATATATATATGTATATACCTCTGTGTGTGTGTGTGTGTGTGTATATATATATATATGTATATATATACACAAACAAACACACACACACACACACACACACACACACACACACACACACACACACATATATATATATATATATATGGTTCTACTTTTCTTTAACAAAACTTTACAATCTCGAAAAAGAAAAGTAAAATCCCACTTCTGCGAAAGTGTACTTTCACAAAAGCCGATTCACTGAACTGGAAAAAAATATAAAAAACTATCCACACACATGTCTCAAATGAAACCTGACCTCCAAAAATGCTGATGGCAAGAGATAAAGCATGAAAGTTCTGGAAACATCACACTAACACAAAACTACACGAGGTCTACTTCGAATTATGGAAGAAAGCAAGAGTATCAACAAACACAGCTAACATAGCTAAAGCTTCTTACCTCAGAAAAAGGCAAGAAGCACCCCAAGACATTTCTGGGCTGACCTGAAATCACTAACTGGAGCCCTTACAGACGCCACGCAATCATCTAGCATTTACCCTACAATAGGGTGTTAAAATATTGCTAATATTTATAGACATCTCCTAGATGAAATTATTCATGACATAAAAAACTTCCCTGTCTTACACCCACCTCCATCATCATTGATTATAAAATCTTTCCAGTCATTGCAGCAACAGTCTTTCCAACTTTATCCCCTAAAGTCTCTCCTCAAACTTGTTAGTAAATGTGGTGCTTCTTTCACAAAACTGCACCCCTCTTCCCTCAGAATGGTTAACCCTAACATTACAAAATTCTCTTACTTACATATCCAGTCTTTCTCTTACCTTAAGAATATTCACCAAAGCTTAAAGTATGCTTTAATAATACCACTTTCTAAGAAACCTCATTCAAAAAAATATAAAGATACAGACCGATTGATAAGCTGTGTCCCCTTAGCTGAATTTTTATAAAGGTCATTTGCAGTCTACTGTAATCAATGAACTGCCCTTTAACACTATTATTAGAAAATGCTTTTTCATTGGCTCATTACTAAATGTTTGGTGCCTAGGTTCAGGGACGTGATCATTCCTTTGTATTTTGCACTCATCAGGCCGATCATGGGTATATACTGCCCCTTTCAGTATGTACCTGTTTAGATATTTTACACAACTCCGATGCCCACAATGCTTTCCTACTAAGAGCATCAAGGACATAAATCACAAAAACTATGTAGACCATCTCAAAGCCTTGTCTCTCTCCTCTGTCTTGTCAGGCCTACTGCACATTTACAAGTCCAATGGGGGCATAAACACCCACTAAAAAGATCTAAGTCTCTTTTGCAACATAAATAGAACTTGTCAGAGGAATAGATTAGTGTCACAGGTTAACACCACTTCTTAGAGAATTGTCCTCCTCGTCATATAAAGCAAACTACTTCACTTACACTATTCAGCCATAATCTAAATGAACGAATAACTAACCACAAATTTACCTCTGGTTTGGCACTCTTAACTCTTATGAATAGGGGCAACATATAAATGTTTTGCTCATCTCTGCATTATTCATATTAAAAGTTTGTTTGTGTTTTCAGCTTTTCTCGGTTAGGGGTCGCCACAGCGGAACTCCGGTCCGCTAATGATTGGTAGTGGATTTTTACATACAGGGTTACCAGCCCTGATGCACAACCTTCAATGAAGGCATGCCCCATTCACATATGCCTCCACACAGAAGACACCATTATTCATATTAAAAGTATAAGGACTAATAACTACATGGGAAAGTGAGGCTAGGCTACTAAAGATTCTTAAAGATCAATAGCCCTGTAAATGCCCCTGAATTTGCTGATTACATGAATAAATACAGCCAGCTGTGGGATACACAAGATGGATTCCATAACTCCTTTGGTATGATGACAGCATTATATACTGTCACATATACTATATTCAACAACATGAATGAATCACTTCTGACTGGAGGCCTCCTCTTAAACGTGGCTGGAGCCTTTGACACAGTGAATCATGATCTACTCCTTAATAGGCTCAGTCGATTCAGTTTTGTCTACTCTGTTGCACAATGGTCAAATGTTACAAGTAGATCATTTCAGGTTTACTCAGGCAACCACCTCTCTTCCCAAGATATGACAACCAGTCATGTTTCCCAAGGATCAGTTCTTGGGTCACCATTTTTCTCACTTTTCATTAATGACCTGGTCACAGATCTCTCAAACCTTGATATAATTATGCATGCAGATGATATCCTACTCCTGGAATCTAGTTATAATTTTCAGGCCAACCAAATGACCTACTATTGCCAACTACTGGGGTAATGAAATAGTTGCCTGTCAACAACAGAGCAACACTACCACTAGCCTCACAAATCTTCAGAATCATAAAACTAGGGCAATGTCCCTCATTAAGAACCACCCTACAGTTCAGACACCAGAACTATACACTGAGAGAAAGCCCAGAAAATCTTATCACTTACTAGATTCAGGCTCAGAACAGCAGTGAGGAAAGGGCATTTTCAAAGTAAGCTCTGTCCATTTGGAGCAAACTATCAGCAGAAATAAGGCAGAAAACTAGCCTATAAAAGTTAAAAATTAGACAAAAAATGACTTTTCTGAATGAATCAGCCTGCAATTGCTACAAGGCTAAATGACAAAACCTCAGCTTGCCTCATGGCCCTAAAATTTTACATTTGCACCTCATAGTACTAATGTTGAAATTGATAAGTTCATGATCAATATTCCTGTTTTTAAACCTTCCAATATACTCTTTCCAATTGCTATTCTTCAAAAGAAAATGTGCATATTGTATAAAACTGCACATAACTCAAATTCCACTAGTTTCCTTCCTCCTCCCAAGGAAAATGTTTCTTTAAAACAAACATTTTATCAAATTGTTTTATAAATACTTATTGTGCTCATGTAACTGTATATTTTCCAAGTCTGATTTAGTATGTATTGCAAGCAGATACTGTTTTCTACTAACTTGTTTACCGCTATCTACTTTTGTTTGCCCATGTCACTGTAATTTATTGCTTGCTCCTTTGGGCCTAAGTCTTCATCGAAAAGGGTCTGCTATTTAGCACATTTACCTGGTTATCAAAATGAAATAAATGTATTTATTTATTTATTTTATTTTACATTTGTTGACCGGGAGAGTCCAACTGGATTACAAGTCCATTTTCAGTGGAGGCCCGGGCAGAAAAGCTCCAAGAGAAAAATTTTTTTATAAAGCATAGCTTTAAGGACAGACTTTTGACATACAATTTTCATAGAACAGACTTTGACATACATATTAACTAACAGAAAGGATACATTCATTCTCTACAATATAATATTAAATTTTAGAAGATATTCCTAAGTTTAGGATTCCTGTGATAGATTTACTATCAGAATAAAAGCAGAGAGATGTAGAATAAGGCTCTGAGAGTGCAGATGATGCTCTATATAGTTGCGAAGGATAACAAATTGATTCACTATATGTCTTCGCCTAGTTTTAGTTGAGAATGATTGATTTACAATATGTCTTCTCCTGGTTTTAGTTGCTTATGGAAAGCTCAGGATTGCTGGGGTAGTTTTTCCTAACTCCTGGAGAGATGGGATGAGCAGTAGATTAATACTCCTAAGTGGGTACAGTACTATGATTGGTTGGCTTAGCAGAGTTACTTAAGTTAGGTGAAGTGTTCTACTGAGACATTAGCCAGGGTGGATACATGAGCACAGTCGATTATTCAAAATGTCAGTTTTAACAATTTTCTTGAACTGTGATGGGGATTTGTTGTCAGTTATGTAGGCAGGAAGGGAGTTCCAGGTTTTTGCTATACAGTGGCTGTAGACAGACTTACCAGCTTCATTGTTATATTTGGTTACTTTGAGGAGGTCTTATATGCTAGACCTCAAACGTCTGGCGGTTGTATAGGGTTGCAAAAGATTTTGTAGGGCTGGGGTGTTTTCAGAGTTATGTATTATTTTGTGTGCTAGTGATAGTTGATTGAGTTGAAGTAGTGGTGGTAGTTCTAGCCAATTGAGTTTTTTTAGGCATTCACAGTGATATGTTCTGATGGGAAGAGGTTGTAGCGAATTTGGCTATCTTATTATAACAACTATCAAGTTTGTTTAGGTCGGATTTGTGGAGATTTGTAAGTATGGGGGAGGCATAAAGTAGTGGATAGTAGGTGAGTCCTCGCTATTGTAGTTTTAGAGTGGTCAGTGAGGAATTTTTTATTGTGATACAGTAAGTCAAGTTTTTTATGTACTTTTTTATGGTTATAGAAATATGTAGGTCAAATCTGAGGTGATTGTCTATTTCAACCCCTAAGAGTTTGGTATGATTTGTGGGGGTGATTGTGGTCTTGTTAATGAGGAGATGAAGAAAGAATCAGTGGGAGGTGTGGCTCTGTGAGAGCTAAAGAGTACTAGCTTTGTTTTACTTGGGTTCAGAATGAGCCTTTGGTTTGTAATCCAAGTTTCTGCTAGAGAAAAACATTCTTGTGTTAGGGAGTGAAGGATGTGAATTGATTTGGTTGCACATATTATGATGGTATCATCTGCATATTGCACTATTGAGGCTTTATGAATACTGTTTGGGAGCTGATTGGTGAAGAGGGTAAAAAGAAGTGGCCCCAGGATGGAGCCTTGGGGTACTCCTAGGGAGACTGGTAGGGAGGGGGAGAGTTGGTTTTGCCACATAACAGCTTGTTTCCTTCCCTCTAGGTAGTTTTTGAACCAGGAGATGGCAGGGGTGTTAAGGTTTAGAGTTGCTAGTGAAAGAAGGAGTTTATTATGGTTAACCATATCGAATGCTTTGGACAAGTCAGGGAAGGTGGCAGATACAAGGAGTCCATTGTTTCTGTGAGTATTGACAATGTTGGTGAATTCTGTTAGTGTGGTGGTGGTACTATGGAAGGGTCTAAAGCCATGTTGTTGTGTTGCTATTAGATTATTTTCTAGGAGATATTTCATTAGTTGCTTGTGTATTATCCTCTCCAAAATTTTAGATAAAGGGAGTAGTATGGCTATAGGGCGGTAGTTATTGAGTTCCAGGGAGGTTCCCCCTTTATGTAGACAGATGATATGTGATATTTTCCATAGCTTGGGTACTATACACTTGGAGATGGATCTGTTAATTAGGATAGAGACAGGATATGATATGGCTTCTGCAGCCAGGTGGAGGTATTTAGCGGGCAATTTATCTGCGGCTAGAGACGTTGGTTTGAGCTTGCGGAGTAGTTTTTCAATGGATTTGGTTGGTTCTGGGTGGAAGCTGAACTTGGGGTAATTGTTAGTTGAGGTGAGGGGATTTGCAGGGGTGGGGATGTCATAGGGCTAGTTGTTTGCAAGGGTCTGGATGGTTTCTGCAAAGTATTTATTAAACTGAGTGGGGATGTCATCTTGGTTGTTATCTATTTTTGGGGTTGGGGTAATTGTTTTACCTAGTTGTAGAATAGAGTTAATTGCTGCCCCAAATTTTTGTGGGTTGTTCCTGTGCTTATCTTGTAACATTTGGTAGCAAGATGTTTTGTCTATTTTCATAAGTTTTTTGACTTTTTTACGTAGTTCAATGTATATTTATTTGTTCAATTGGGATTTACTGTTCAGGTAGTTGGTTCAGGCCTTTTTTCTTTTTTTTGAGGAGGCTTTTGTGTCTGGGGTTAACCAGGGGGCATATTTAGTTTTAATTCTTGTTGTTCTGGAGGGGGCGTGATGGTTAAGGGTGTTTAAGAAGGTAGTATTGAAATATAGTAAGGTTTCATCAGGAGGTAATTTTTTTAGGGGGGGTCCAGTTGCACATTTTTAGGTTGTTTATAAAGTTGGAGCGGTTAAAGGGTTTTTTTGTTTCTAATTAGGCGTGTAGATATTTGGGTCAGTTGTGGTGATTTTGATCTGAGTAAGAATGTGGCTTGGTGGTCACTCAGGGTGTCTGGTAGACAACCTGCTAGGGATATCAGTGATGGATGGGATATGAGTATCCAGTCTAGAGTGGATTGGTGTTTGGTTCTCTTGTCTGTTATTGTGGGGGAAGTGATGAGTTGGGTTAGGCCATGTAGGTTAATATGGGAGAGTGGGTTATGACTGGAACAGTTTTGCCAGTAAGTATTAAGGTCTCCTAATACTATGCTTTCCTGGGGAAGGAAGTTAGATACCCATTCTAAGAGTTTTTCTGTAATGGGAATATTGTTGCCTGGAGGGATGTAGCATCCTATGATGTTGACGTGTTTACTATCATTAAGCTTTAGTTTTGTTAGAGTGGGTTCAACTAAATAAAGACACACACATAGGCTAGTATCTATTATTATCTAACTATGCTTGTTTATTTACAAGAAAAAAAACACAAGTGGGAGTAACATGAAAGAAACAGTTATCAATGCACTACTAGGTTCTTTTCCAACAATTTCAGTATTTCAGAATACATAGCAGATTCCTGAAAGCAGGTCTAAAAACAAACAGTATTTTCAAGTGTCAGTCTATTCTTTTCAACACACTTTTTACCCTACAGGCAGGATTTATCCCACCAGGTTCTCTTGACAGAGCAACAACTTCTGTTCCTTTTCCTTTTTTCAAGTACGCCTTTAAGACAACCTTCATTCCTTCACATGCCGCTTCCTGGAGACTCCTCTGCAAGACCCTCTCCAGACCCAGAGATCAGGTATCTAATTTCCTCAAGAAGTAGTGGTCATCATATACACGAAGAGACAGCTACATCCTATTCTTTGTGCCGGTGACTCAACTATCTTTGGTTTGCCAGCCTACTCTCTATCCCCCTTTCATGACCCACCATCTGCTAAGTCAACCATAGCAGACATAACCTCAAGAACGGTGTTGTGTCTTCCATGCTCAGCATTCACTATGCCACAATGTGTGTGTGTGTGTGTGTGTGTGTATATATATATATATATATATATATATATATATATATATATATATATATATATACAAATATACAGATATCTATCTATATAGGTAGCTATAGCAATATACGGTGTAAAACTGGCAAAAATACTTTAACAGACCAATATTTATAAATTTATGGGATAGCCCAACTAGACATATCCCCTTTTTAGTTGAGATCTGGGGAAAAAGGCTTCACATAAGGACATGATGTGTAATTTGCATTGACAATCATAAGAATCCTAACATTTGACCTAACATTAGCTTCAATATAGCAGTTATCAAAAAGAGGCAATCATAAAATAAGTAAAACATAATTGATTGCATCTGACAATGTTAATAGGAGAGTGTCAGTAAACATATGCAATTTTCCTGAGTTGTACCATCAAAAACAATACATGATAAAAAAATAAATAAATAATTGCTCAACAATTCGGATTGTGCATGTTGACCTGCCTTTTTTTCATTAATTTACGGAACCACATGAGCGAATAAGAACTGAGTAGGAAGAAAGCCCAAGAAATCCATCTTTTGATGAAGTATGGACATTGCCTAATATTAGGGCTGATGTTAAGTACAGGAAATTAAAAACAGTATGGTTTAGATAAGTAACTTTTCACAAGAAGGTCAGTATTTCAGTGATTCAGTGAGTTTATAAAGAGCTGGAGTAGAAAGATACGCATATTCCTCTTTATATATGTACTTGCTTACACTCATTGTATGAGATTATTTTTTTTATCCTTGTACTACAATATAAAGTGTTATTCAACTCTCTCACTCTCTCTCTCTCTCTCTATATATATATGTATATATATATATATATATATACACACACACACACACACACACACACACACACACACACACACACACACACACACACACTCTAGATATAATACAAAGACAAATACTTTTATTATTTAGGCATGCTTTTAGTGTCTAGGAATACCCTGAAGTTTGATCTGTCTGTGTCTCATCTCAGTAGGAATAATGTTGAGTTGTACAATATTACCAATAAAATATACAGTAGGAGGTTTAGTTAATCATATCATTAGTGGCAGGCACACCATTAGTGTGTGTATATAGATAAAATAACGAAGCTGACTGATACATACATTTAATTTATAACACCAGTTTAATCTTCTAGGACGGTTTACTAGTTTTTCTAATCTCTAGAATATATTGTACTTGTGGACAAAGAGCAAATAACAAAACAATTATTTTCTCTCTTTCTCTTTCGTACACGAAAGAATGCACATTCAATTTAATAATGAAAAGTTCAGCATGTTGTTTTAGCACAGTGTTTATAATTTGAAACAGAATGTTGCTTACAGCACTTCCAGTCTTGTTATCTATTCCAGCAGCGATTTTTAGCAGTTCAACTAAAAGCATGTCTGCAAAACTTAACATGCAGGATACCATTTCTCATTCTTATTGCCTTTAGGGATATTCTTCTGGATACTAAATAAATGAGCTCCTTTTTTCTGCAGCTACTTGAGAACAGAGCGGCTTACGTACTCATGGTCTCCTGGTATTTGCTTTCATTTGCACTTTCTTATTTATTTAAACTATGGAATAGGTTCTCCTATATTTCCTTGTGTTAAATCTCAACGAAGGTTCAACTGGATGGAAACAATTGTTCAAGCCTTCAAATGAGTGAAACTTTTTAAATAGTGTTTTTGTAGGAAAAAGTTCCATGTGAGGAGCAAGCCTCGGCACCTTATGTATTTTTAAATGCCGACTCCAGTGTCACGCAAGATGGGGAAAAGGGAAAAGACCACAACCAATATTATCACAGCCCTACCTACCTAACTTATATATATATAAGATGCTGTGTTCCACTTAGTAAAAATAAATTGGTGGGTTAAGGGGATCTGTCCCCTCACTAATGGAATTGACCAGAAAAAATGCTAGAATCTGTCAGAATGTTACAGAGGCAAAGACTGTGAATATCACTCTGAATATTACTGTTGTAATGTTTTTAGAGTTATGCAAGTGTTCTAAACTAAAGGCAGACAAGTTAGAAATGTTAGCAAAAATATACTGCATTCACTGTAGTGTGCCTGTAATTTTCAATTGGGATAGCATGGTAATTGCACTATCTACCATCCATGCATGCACAGCACAGGCCAGTGATGTTATTCACCTCAGGGTGCATTATTTCAAGCAAAGGAATATTTTTTACATAAAAATAAATAAGTAAATGTCTCAAGGTCACCACATGCAAAATGCCTTAGCTTTTTCTTTCTTTCTTTCTTGCATTCCCATGATTAATTGGGAAAAGAATGACCAGAAAGTTTGTGAATATTAAATGAGACAGAAAAGAGTTGCAGACTGCTGGTTTGAAAGCGCAGCAGCAGGTCATGGTAACATGAAGTAAGTATTTTTTTAATCTTGGTAAGCACCAGATATAGCATTGAGAACTGCAGTCACCAAATAAGGAAGCTGCAAACTGGCTGTGAATGAAGAAAGCTTGATTGCAAAATTTACAATTTAAATCAACCAAAGAAACCCTGCAGATGTGCAGAAAGTGAACTGGTATGTTTGTTATATTAATTTATTGAATAAAACTCCAGAATTTTTTTCTGGAGGTTTATTCAATAAATTTCATATTCATCACCAGTGGATTCACTTTTTGACTTCCTGTGGTATTTTCTGCTGGTGCATGTTTGTCTGGTTAGCAATTTAAAATTTAACTGTTCATTTGTGTGAAATAAGTTGAAGTACTTACTCTCTGGCTATTATTTGTGTGTGAATCAAAGTTAAAACTGGCTTGACTTTACCTCATGCTTTTCAAATATGCCTCATAAAATCTACATTTTTCTGGCAAGTCATTGAGGATTTCTAGTCACTATATAAGGTGGGATGAGACTTGCTGTGGATGAAAGCAATTCACCCTCTTGTTGTTTGCTCATAATTATAGTTTACCATTACAAGACTAGTGTGCATTTATGTGAAATACGTTGGAATATCTGTTCTCTGATAACTTCTTGTGAAACAAACCTAAAACTGTCTAAAATATTCATAGAATGTCCCTGACATTGACATATTTTTGGTCTGGTAAGTCACTGAGAATTGTATTCACCGAAAAAGATGGAGGATTGTCAGTGGATGAGAACAACTTGCTGTCTTGCTCTTTGCTTATTTTATAGTCTGGCTTTACAGGACTAGTGTGCATTTGTATGAGTATGTTGGAATATTTATGCTCTGATGATTGTGTGTAAAAGTTTTAACTATCCCTGACTTTACAGAATGCCCCTTATTTTGCATAATAGTTTTGGTCTATGTCTCATAACGTTTGTGGTTTTCTGGCAAAACATAGAGATTTGCAATCACTAAATCAGTGGAGGAAGCTGGATGTGAATGAAAACAATGTAGTCTCTTGTTCTTTGCTCAGTTTAAAGTATGGCATTGCAATATTAGTATGTATGTGTATGGAATATGCTGGAAATGTTTTCTGTAGCTACTGTTTATGTAAAACATAGTTGAAACTGTCCTTGGTTTTATAAAATGCCTCCAACTTTACCTCATATTCTTGATCTGTTCCTCATAACATTTATGTTTTTCTAGCATATCACTAAGGATTGCAATCTAAATGGTGATAGATATTTGATGTTTTAGATTTCACATCCTTCATAAAATGCATGTCAATGCAAAAACTGTTATTCTAGTAATGTTCTTACTATGTAAGATCAGTATTTAGAATCTGCCCCCCAATTTTTGGACCTTTCTCCATCATTATTGTTTTGACTTTGTTACAGATTCTTGAACTGAAAGGCTGAGAGGTATTTTTTTATCATGGTCAGATGAGGTGTCCACAACAAAGTGTTAGTGGAGTCCCTGGTGGTTTAGTGGTTAGGATTCAGTGGTCTCAGTGCCATGGCCCAGGCTTGATTCCTAATCAGGGAAGCTTCAATACATTTTGGGGTTGGGGTTTGCATAATGGTTAATGTGTTAACTCACAGTCAAAAGGTACAGGATTTGATTCTCACTGAGGGAAATTAGCTTGTCATAAAATGTCCCACAGGATCAGCTAGCCTAGTACTTACATATGAATCTATAACTGCTTGGTAGAAGGTGTCTGTGGATGAAATTAACTTACCATCTGGGTATTTGCTCAGTTAAATCTGCTTTGCAGAACTAAAGCACATTTATGTGAAATAAGTTGGAGTACTTGTGACTACTGTGCATGTGAAACAAATCTGAAATTACATAATTGTGAGATGTCCCTGATTTCACAGACTGCATCAAATTTGCATCATATTTTGGTCTGTTCTTCATAAAATGTGTGGTTTCTGGCAAATCATTGAGGACTTCAGCCATTAATAATGAAAGGCGTTTGAGATTAAGACTTCATATCCTTCAGAAAATGCACACCACCATGATCAAGTTATGCAGTCATTAAGCCTGTCTTTGTAGGATTAATGATTATTTGTGTAAAGCAAGCTGGAATACTTCACTGCGACTATTTCGTATCAGAATTGGAGATTTGAGGTAATCATAGTAAAGGGTGTAATTGATAGGTAGGGATGTTGTTAGAGTATAATGACAACAGCTGGAATCATCTTAAATCATCAAGATGAATCCAGATTAACATAAGCATTTATATGGGATCCAAAAAAAGTGCACGTGCGCGTGTGTGTGCGTGTGTGTTCTGGGGAGGGGGCTCACAAATTGAAAACTGCCCAGGGCTCCAAGGTTCACTTAATCTGACAATGAGTTGGATTAATAACACAGTGGGGTACATGAAATATAACATCCAAATCACAGTGCTTATGTTGTTGCTTTTAGGCATTTTCTTTACTGTGGTGGTGGTGCTGCGGCAGCGTTGTCGCCTCACAGTAAGACGTTGTCCTGTTCGATTTTCAGCTAAAGCGTCTTCTGTGTGGAGACATGCATGAATGGGCGTACCTTCGTTGAAGGTTGTGCGTCAGGCCTGGCAAGTCAGTACGTAAAAATCTACTGCCAATCATTAGCGGACCGGAGTTCCGCTGTGGCGACCCCTAACTGGGAAAAGCTGAAAGATACAACAACAACTTATCTGATAGATTTTTATAGTGTACTTGGTTAAATACATATGAATTTTGCATCAGTATATTATTTCATGGTAAAGCATATGACTAGAGCCATTAGAGGGCTTATTTTCTTTTCAAATGTGATTATGCTGCATTTGTTGGGATCAGAGAATCAGACTTTTGTAAACTAGGAGCAGGTTACATCCACTCTTAGCTAGAGTACTGGAGCAATCAATCATAACAAATCTACAATTCTTAGCGTAAGTGTGGTCATCTCAAGGTTCTTGGCATCAGCCTTGACATCTAAGAAAAGATATCAAAATGTAGAAGACTAAGTATTGACCCCTGCAGTGCCCTGCTGGTAATGTGCTGCTGTGGACAGTTGTTCACCTACCGTTATTAATCGAGTTCTTCTGGAAAGTCAGATGACTACCTAGTTGATCACTCAAGAATAAGTGTTAATGCTGAGCTGCTGGACCTTATTTATGACCTCTGTGCATTGGATGGTATCAGATGCTTGGAAGGATCCAAGTAAGCTGTATGTATACAATTCCTCATCTAGGGTGGTTATGGCTTTCTCAAAGAAGATGACCAGGATAGAAGTGGTCAGCCCTTAATAAACCCATAATGATAAATGCCTTTGAGAAGTAAATTACCAATATCCTGCCTATGTGTACCATCCTTATAGCCTTGCAGATAATATTGGTAAAGTTGTCTGTACTATGTGGATCCTCCTTTGTTAGCAGGAACTTCTGTGGTCTGCTGCCATGTTTAGGGATAAAGCCAACAATGGTGAGACATTTTTTATTAAGTTGTGCATTGAGTTATGATGTTTTGTTTAGTATAAGTAAGATGTCATCCAGGTATATTTTCTGAACCCACTGCAACTGGTGTTTTATCTGATCTTAAGTGATTGATGGAGATTCACATTCTGGGTGCTGTAAGAATGGTGGTTTGTGCACTAAGTTATTATTTTTATGCTTTTGGACTCCATGCCTGTTAACCAGTGTTACCAAAGCCCCATTAACGAGCAATCCAGGGGAGTTGTAATCCAGACAACCATGATTGTTTCTTGTGCTAAAGCCATTCTGATGACCCTCAAGGCCACATGTTTCAGAAATGACTGATCTGCCTCAACTTGAGCTACCACCACTTCTCCTGACCCACCTCCAAGGTCATATCCCTTAGGTTTTCATATACTCAAATGGTCAGGGGGTTATACTAAGTCTGTAATCCTTCCTCTGGTGGCTTATGTATGCACACTATAACTGTATCACCACAAGGAACCATATGCCTTTCCCTAATAAGTGCACACACACACACACACACACACACACACACACACACACACACACACACACACACACACACACAGTGGCTAATGTCACTAGCTTAAGACCCTTTTGGTCCAATGGTCTCTATGCAAGCCTCCACCTGGTCACAGTCAGGGCTTTATTCTGTCTACCACTAGCTTATTAAAATATGAGCTAAATTTACTTCCATATCTTGGAGGTCAAAGTGTACAGTCAAACTGAATTTCAGGACAGTGAGATCCTGTGAACTATACTTTGGTTTCTTTATATAGCTGTAGAAAGCATGACTGCTTTCTTAGGTTTTATATTGAGCTAGAATTCATAGGAGCTCTCTTTGGCTAAATTAAGACTAGTTTTATTAGTGTTACGGGGAATGCTTTAGAGCACAAGTGCAACCATTTCTTTTGCCGTCTAGTTTATTTAGTATATGGTTCCACCATTGTGATTTGTTCATGAATATCTGTTACATCTTTAGATAAAATGGGCATAATTTATAATACAGTATAATTACCTCAGCCAGTTGTGGAGTCATTTACGTTCCTCAGAATTAATGCATTGTGTTTGACTGCTAGTTTATCAATATCTGTACAGTGATTTTTATAAATTGAGGTGGTTCTATAACAGACAGTTACATGGCATTGGATAATTATTTATGGTTTCATGAACACCTAACACCTTTGCCCTTTTCTGTTGATTTAGTTGTCCAGCTTTTTGATCTTTACTGGTAAAACCAGACAATCTTCTATCGGTTTCATCGGATCACATTTCTCTCCTGCTTCCTGTCTGTGCTGTCTTTAATGTAGGGAAATGGCACACCCTTCAATCCAGTGCTTTAAAATAAGTGATCAAGCAGGATAGATTCTATCAGCAGTCCAACTACCAATCAAAGCAGTGTATTATTTATAATGAGAAGAAGCAAGTATTTTTTTCTGCTTTTTAGTTTTAAATATTTCAGAAGCAATCATTCCACTCAGTTGTTTATAAGCAGCTTAGTGAATAGCATGTGTTTAACATGGTTGTACTTAACTTCTGAAAAACGTAACAATTTTATGAATATTCTCTGCTTTTATCCATGTAACACATACAAAATTCATTTTAATCATTTTTAAACTATAAAACGCTTAGAAGATGGTCTGTAAAGAACTTCATCATATTAATTAGGCAACTAATAATAATAAAGTACAATAAAATAAAAAGTTCCACCAGTAATGATACATAAGGAAAATATATACTGCTGCTCATAAAATGCATATACTAATAAGGAATAGTCAGCATACAGCTTACTTATTTGTTATTAAACTACTTCTGATATCATAACTTTAATAACAGTAGAGTCAACATTTTTTCAAAATAAATGGCATTATAGTAGCTTAAACATATCAATCCTGTTGAGCTAATGAGCAAATAGCAAAATTCATTGTCTCAAAAGTACAGAGCAGTGAACTGGAAAAGCAGTCCAATGTGACTTGGATTATTATGGCAAAAATACTGTTTGACCAGACTCTTAACCAGGGTTCCCATACACAGGCAGTTTGTATTTCAAGAATGAGTCACCAGTTTCTTCCCTCAGACTGTAGTGGGTGTGATTCAATAAAGTGTAGACTGGATGAATTTATTATTTGTTGATCTTTCAATCCATCCATGTTGTTGTTCTATATTCTTTTATGTACTTAGTCCATGTTTCAGGAAATGTTTTTAGAGATAGAAATGATTACATGCTGAGATCCCACTTAGGTGTTCAGTTTTATTAAAAAATAAGGATGAAATGTTCACTATTGCCACTTCTGCACTAGTAAATGCAAAGTATGCTACTTTGATTTCCATGCATCTGAACTCTGTCTTAAGGAGGAAACATTGTATATTACAGCCAGTGCTGCGGGCAGAGAATGACAAAGCCCTATCAATGCTTCAGGTGACCCAAGTTCGAATAGCATCTCGAATGCTTAATGTCTCAAGCACGGATGATGAGACTGCACATCCTGGGTGGAGGACGAGGGAGATGTTTGAATTTGGAGTGCACTGTTATGGTTCAATTTCCCTGGAGAATACCTGAGAAACAAGTATGAGGTGTTGCCTGAGGGTATGAGGGATGTCCTAATGATATCTCTTTTTGAAATGGAGGCAATTAAGCATTGACACCCACTGCACATCCTACTCTCAGGGTATTACTGAACTGGTAAACAAACTAATGTACATCTTCTATCTTATTTGTGTAATTGCTTTAAACTGCATAATGCATAAAGAATTGAGAATGTTTCTGTTCAGTTTTTTTTTTTTTAATTGAGTGAGAAGATGTTGGTTTTAAGGTAATACACTGAATGCATTTAAAAGTTTTCCAGTACTTTCCACTGATACAGCTGGACTATTGTTATACATTTTGGTCTTGGCACAGAAAAATGTTTTTTTCCAAGATAAAATTAAGTAATGCCTCACAGACTACTACAGTAAGATCAAGAAGTTTGCTCAAATCTGGACAAATTTGAACTTTGTAAAGGGCAGAGTATGTGTTAAAAGGTGATTAGTTAAGTTTCATGAGACTCTGATGTGAAGAAAATGTGGTCATTGTCTTCTAACTGGTTACTTTTGAACCAAGTACTCTTGTGTAAGATAAAACAACATATAAATGTGTACTGCATTCTTTGGTTAGCAGAGGTAGAGCTCAGATGCTTCCTCCCCATACATACATATGTGTTATCGGTTCTGTCCTCGTTACCGAGCCACCAATATCAAGCTCACGTCAGCCAAAGTCTCTCAAGCCAAGGTCCTACCCAGAATGCTGTGCTCCCTGTTACCGCAGATCAAGTTTGCAAGTTGATAATGAAAGTATAGGCTACCTCTGGTCATAACAGACCTACAAGAAAGGAGTACATGAAATCAACCAAGAACCTCCAGATGGGGGAAGGAGGGTGGGAAGTAATGAATGAATGAAGATCAACAACACAGATGGAACATTATGGCAAGACATAACTTCTTTATCTGATGTTGTTAATCTGTGTTCATTCCTTACTGATGGGACAGAGTCCCCAGCTACCTGTAGTCTTGGGTGGCCCTCATGGAAGGACATTTCTGAGCACCATGGAGCCAAAAGAAGCTCTACCTCTGGAGGCCAAGTCCAATTTGTAATGAAGAATAAAGTTATGAGGTTTGGCCCAAGTTGCAGCTGAGCAAATATCATTGAGGGAAGCCTTAGCATGGAAAGCTGCTGAAGTTGCCATAGATCTTGTAGAATGTGCTTTCACTCTATGAGGCAAGGTGAGATCGTTTTTGTTGTAGATAAAAGTGATACAATTTCTCAACCATGAAGCCAATGTAACTTTTGATACAGGATGACCCCGTCTAGGTCCAGAAAAAGCCAGAAACAGTTGGTCTGATTTATGGGTAGATTTTGTTCTGTCCAAATAAAATCGTAATTGCCTATGAACATCCAAGGAGTGCAGGCAATACTCTCCCTTGTTAGAATGGTTAGGAAAGAACACTGGAAGGTCAATAGACTGATCGGTAGATCACTCTGACACTACATTTGGTAAAAAGGTAGAATTAGTTCTCAGTGATACCCTATCCTTATGGAAGATAAGATAGGGAGGTTTGATGCATAAGGCCTGGAGTTCTGACAACCGCCTGGCCGATGTGATTGCAATCAAAAACAAAGTTTTCCAAGAGAGATATTTTACATTACATGAAGATGAAGGTTCAAAGGGGGAGCTGTTAGAGCTTACAGAACTAGAGCCAAATCCCAAGGTTGTACAGGTTCTCTAAAGGGAGGTTTTAGGTGGATAACCCCTTTCAAGAAAGTCTTACAGAGTCTATGTGACACAAGTGAAGAATCTTGAAATTTTTTATGAAAATTTGAGATGGTAGCTAAATGTACATGGATAGTAGAGACAAACACCACAGAATGGAAAAGATGTGATAAGTAATCCAATACCACTGAGACTGAGGCTGACAAGGGGTCCAATTGTTTATTTGCTGCCCATAGAGAGAACTTCTTCTATTTGTTAAGATAGGTTAGTCTGGTGGACGATTTATGAGATGCAACAAGAATATTGCACTTTACAGCATGAAAAAGATTTAATTCTGGTTCACTAAATGAAATATGATTAAATTAATGTATTCCTCAGCAGAGCAGTGAAAAAATAGAAAACCATCCCTGACAGCAGTGTGATGCTCTCCCAAGGTCTTCAATGTCCTGACTGGCCCTAGGCGTAGATCAGATATATCTCATGGATGGCTATGTTAGGTCTAGCAGACCTGGTGAATGGGAATAGGAACAGAGGACAGCTGAGGATCAGCAATTGCATGCTATGCAGTATTTTAAAGAGTCAGTATAGTTTCAGCCCACCTAACTACTGGCCTAGAAGTTGAGTTAAATATTATTAGAATGACTGCCATGTTTTCAATTATTTCCCAGGAAGCATAATTCTGTACTGATTAGCACAAAGCAGAATAGGGGAGGGAGATCACTGTTAAATAAATACAAAAAAATAATTTTCCAATTTTCTAAAATAGAAAGGTAGGAAGTAACACTACTAAAAATTTAAAGGATGTATTAATTCTTAGCAAAATAAATCCAGAAGACTGGCACCACTGTTTTGCAAATCACTTTCTTTTTGTAATTATGTGTTCTTCATTAAGGACTTTATTTCACAAAACTAGAAAATTGATAATAAAAAAACTTTCTAATGTATTGCAAATAACTAACAAATATTAAAGCATTACTATTGCAATTTAATGGAATAATGCCTTCTGTGGAGGACATCATAGGAATGGCTCCATTTTCTATGCAAAATCAATTATTCCTGTCAGACATTATTACTTATGTAGTTTTTTGCACAGTTCCAATGTCAGTGTTCTGTGACATCATTGTTCTGAAATTACTTTTTTTTGAGGATAAGTGCAGTTTTGATAGTTAAAATGTATTATTATTATTTGACAATATTATCTTGCTGATTATGCTCTTTCTATTTGGGTTTCTTACTTGGATATTTGAGTAACAGTAATGCCATACAGTAAGCTGTATTATACTAAAGACACCTGGTCATGAACTGTCAGTCTGTTGTTGGTAATTGCACAAAGATCTTTCACCTTTTCAGCAAACGTCACATTACCATCACTATAAATAATGATGGGAGTTAGAACTGGGCAGTTTGTCTTTCTTTCTTTGGTTTGAATGGCCATAGACACCATCTGTGAGGTGTTGAGCAAGAGATAATTGCATTTCATCCAGTTTTGCATACATTCTATATCCTTGTCAATTGAATCCACAATAGTCATATTATCCTAAGGAAAGGAGATGTAAATATACATTTTATCTGTATAGTATTGCTACAGTAGACCTTTCCCTTTATCAAGTTCCCCTAATGCAAGCATGTATATGGAAAATAACAATGGAATAAAAATAAAAGCCTATCAAATATCAGATATAACCCAGTAACCGAATAGTAAAGTATTAACATCAGAAAAAAACTCATGGGTACATCCAAAGTCATAAGAGGCAATCCATTCTAGGACAGTATCTGAGGCTGGGCAATCCAGTCTAGGACAGTAT
The DNA here is from genome assembly GCF_019279795.1 of Protopterus annectens. Lineage (NCBI taxonomy): Eukaryota > Metazoa > Chordata > Ceratodontiformes > Protopteridae > Protopterus > Protopterus annectens. The sequence goes on along the minus strand of NC_056730.1, from coordinate 1,080,182,830 downwards.
CTGAGGTGCACCCACATATGAAATACAGATTCATGTTGACTCATCAAAGGTAATTTTGTGGAATGGAAAAAAAACAAAAGCCGCCTTCCTTACTTTGGCTTGTAAAACAGTACCTTTAGCAAGAAGAGAAACTATCAACGAGAATTCTTTATCTGCAATGAAGATGGAATAGTTATAGAAGGCCTTACGAATAAAAAGAAAACATATGTTGACCAATAAAACTACAGTATGTAATACAGCTTTTACAGATAATAAAAATGAAAATGACAGCCAGGAGACTTTCTAAATGCTCTTTGTCCTTAAATAAATGATAGTAAGGCAAGGTGGTAATGTAGAAAAACACGGCTCTATATTATGTCAACGAAAAGGCGTTCCATCGAGCCTCTTTTCGTCGACCCTTAATAAGCGAAGTCCCATCACAGGGAAAGGCCAAATCAGGGAAATAAATTGCTTGGCCATCCTTGTGAGTTTGCCCTTTTCCCCACTGTAGTGTGATCTAGGAGCTGATATATTTAGTAAGGGGGGTGTGGGGGGCACAACCCCCTACATTGGGGGGTGTTGGGGGCAAAGCCCCCCACTTTGTAATGTTTAAAGTGATGTGTAGTTTGTGGTAGGGCTAGCGATCTCTGATTTGCATGTTTGCTGTAATGGGACTTCGCATTTTAGGGGTCGATGAAAAGCCATTTGATGGAATGGCTCTTCGATAAGATAATATAGACCCGAAAAACACAAACCCACAAACCAAGTCTTAACAGTTAATTCAGAAAAGCAGGTGGCAGAAATTATTTAATTTGTCTGCTTCCATGTCAACTAACAGTCTGAGATAAATCGTCTTTGTGAGAGAGATGGATAAATGGCAAACCGCAAGGGCTGCCCATAGGAAAAAATGAAGTAAAATAAGTTTGCTTCATATGTGGAACCTTGTTAAACTAATGGTAGAGATTAAATGGCTGTGTGGAAGTGGTCAGCCTAAAAGTAAATGTGGGCCAAGTAAGTTGAGTCGGGTCAAGTAGAATTCAGTATAAATAAACACTTTTGCCATTGAATAAATATGTGCAGCTACAAGCAAAATACATAATTAAAAATCAAACATCATTATTAAAATAGCAAGATGAAGTACTTTCATTAAATAAAATCAGATAAATACTATTCTGGATTCCTCACCATTAAATGGCATAAATTTCAATAGTGGCTTGTCTGGCACGTTCTTTAAAGCCTGGATGTTGCTATACATTTAGTAAAACCTACTAATAATAGTTGTTTTGCCTCTAATCTAAATTTTACAACTTTACCCCTAATATTTACATTTTTGCTATGTGAAATATAAATTATTCGTATGTCACATACAGCAATAAGTGCTTACTTAAAGCATTACCTGTACTTTGCTTTTGAATATCATATGTGTGTTCATAAATGTGGATATGAAACTTCCTATAGTTTTTCCTAAATATTAAGTAGTACACTTTTTAAAGAAACATAAATAACATTCTCTGTATTATAAATTTGTAATCACAAATTTGTAATCACACTTAAATATATATGAATGTATCCTTTAGCTGTATCTCTTTATGTTGGCTGTTATATTTGAGGGAACCTCCTTATAATATTTTTAGGTACATACGTATTATCACAACCAGATTTGTGAGGTGGTCATGTTTCGGTTCAACAGTGTCTGTTAACTTTAAAATGGTTGGCTGCACTGTTAAAGAAGTCTTCTGGTATGTTGCTAATGGGTTTAGAAGAGAAATAAGGGGGCAAAATCAGGTTTTTGGATAGTGTGCTTTACCGACGTCATGTAATGAATACAGCGATCACAACGAGTACTGCTCGTTGTGACAGCAGGGATAAATGACCATTATTTTTTGGATGTAATATCCTGGTAAATGCTTACTACTTACATTGGGAGCCAAAGTTCATCCAATGAAGTATGCAGACAAATGAACACACAGCAGTCGCAGTGATGGCAAGAAATCATACCTTTTATTTGCTGACTGTTATCAGTAAAGCGATCACTCATTCTATTACACTGCATCCAAAAGCCTGCAGTCCTTAGTCGGATGTTACAAAAAGGGAAGGTTATGAGGAATAAATGCATTCAGTTTTACTCACCAGTCATCATGACAACGAAAGTTGCCTGTCAGGGAGTGGCAAGTAACACTTTTAACCGCGTTTCAAAGGCAGCACTTCTGTTGTTGAGAACCAGTTCACTCTGCTCGCAGTTCCATTGACGCCCATTGCGAAGCAGCAGTTATGTGTCTAATTCAGACAAGAGCACTCCCTGCAAAGAGGAAATTTCAGATTATTCCTCTTTGTATATGGCAAACAATGGGTCCTAATAGGGTGTCACACTTCACAGTGCCCTTCTTCCATAAACACACATGCTTTCCTGGAAAGCATTACACAGTACACCACCTCGCAAATTTGGTTGCGATAATACGTAAGTACCTATTTTTATCATTCACATTCCGTCATTTGTAGATAGAATATCACCCAAAATGTCACACCCTTTTTATACAAATATTAAGAGGTGCACCAATCAATGTTATGAATAGTGTATGGCCTGAAAGGATATACCAATTTCTGGTAATGATATCCTTTACTAGTTACATATCCTTTTGAGATGCTACCTTTAAAGTCCAATTTATACTTTTTGTTTACTCTTATGTTCTAATAAAACATATTCACCTCTAGAAAAATAAGGGTTCTGGATGATCTCCTGGCCTTCTGTTGACCATCTTCTTGACTGTATTACTCATTTCATTGGTTTACCTCCTCTGATAAAATTTGTCCCCATCTTTCTTATATTACTTTGAAATTATGCATCAGAAGAGTGCATCCTTGAAATTATCACAAAGCAAGATTTTGTGACATTTTGCTTCATTAACTGTGGATGAACTTTAGATGCTTGCTGTTCACATACAAGTACATATTTTCCTTCATTGCATTATGGGATAGTCTATTTCCAGTTTCACTTTTATCTTTAAATACAAACTATCTAAAAATTGTATCTAAAGAGTTTATACTATTTAGTCCATAATCACTTATAGGATCATAGGATCATAAGATCGTAAGAGGTTACTTGGCTATTAGCCCTGAGGCCCTTATAAGTCTAGACAAGAGTTTAGCCCATGTTTAGGCAAGTCAGCACCCAAAGCCCCTGTCCAGCAGGGGCACAGGTGGAATCCCAGGGGTGTATTTTCTGTTTACCATCCCGTTATCCAGGTTGCGCTTAAAAAGGGATAATGAGGTACTCTGCTTGACATGGAGAGGGAGTCTGTTCCATAGATGGGGGAGTCTCTGGGACACAAATCTGTCCCATCAACAAGTCCTATTGATATCACAGACCAGGTTGAGGTCACGAGTGGAGCTTGACTTGCGGATATGCAGCAGTCCCATCAAGGCGGGGTCTGCGATTGCTTTGTATGCCAGAAAGAGGTCACCTCTGAGGAGTCTGTATGAAACTGAGTAGAGGGTCAGGGCTTTTAGCCTATCTGTGTAGGGTAGATGTTTGAGGCCCTGGATTCTCCTGGTGATGATCCTCTGTGGTCTGTCCAGCTGCTGCATGTGCTTTGTGAGGTACATGCCAAAGGGGGAATTGTACTCAATAATTGGCCTTATGAGGGAAGACTACAGGGATGTTGTGGCCTCTTTGCCCATGGATGAGATACCCTTACTTATGAGGTGGGCCATATAGAATGCTTTCTATACAATGGAAGAAATACAGTGGTCAAAAGTCAGGTTGCTATCAACCTGGGTGTTCAAATCTCTCACTACTGATGGTGTACTTAGGACATTGTTATTAATGTGATAATATGTGGGGATGTCACTCTCCCCAAAGGGGATGAGGATGTATTTTTTGGCATTCAACTTGAAGCCATGTTTCTGGCACCAGTCATTTGTTTGGGTGAAACCCTCTTGGAAGATGTCCACATCACTTGGGGAATTGATGACTGCACCCAGTTTGCAGTCATCTGCAGACCTGGTCAGCCATAGCCCACTGGTTTTGGCCTACACCTCAGAGAAGTATATCCTAAATAAAAGAGGCCCCAAAACTGATCCCTGGAGTACGCTGTTTGTTACGGGTCTACTGCTCGAGGTGGCTTCCCATATTTTGATTAGGTGGGTACTATCAGTGAGCCAGTTTGCTACCCATCTGGTAACATATGGATTGATGCCTAGTTGAGAGAGTTTATCTACTATGCCCAAGTGGGGAATAGTGTTGAAGGCTTTGGCCAGATCAAGGTGGGTGGTGTGCACCATCTTCCCCTCATTAATGGCTTTGGTGACTGTCTCAAAAATGTCAACCAGATTTAACAGACATGACCTCCCCTTGACAAAGCCAAACTGTGTGGGGTCGAGTGTTTGGAGGTTGCCAATGTCCTTGTTAATGAGGTCCATGATAATCCATTCCATGGCCTTGCAGATCAGGCTAGTTAGGCTGATGGGTCTATAATTTCCTGGATCAGTGGATGCTCCACCTTTGTGTAAAGGGATGATAGTGGCTGTCCTCCACTTGGCCGGGGCAAAGCCAGTACTCAGGCTTTGATTAAATAGAGTGCCTAATGGTGCTGCAAGTTCATGCCTGAGTTCATGTAGGATGCAACTTGGGATGTTATTGGGTCCCATGGAGGATGTATTTTTTGCCTTTGAGAGGACAGTGATGACCTGTTCCCTAGAGATAAGGGGTGGGGAGGGCAGATACTGGGGATGTCTTGATTTACCTATGGGGGGACAGAGGGGAGAAGTTTTCACTGAATCTGTCAGCCAGTAGATTGGCTATATCTACAGCATTTGTGTATGTGTATACATTTTAATCTACTGCTGGATTCAGGAAGACTATCATATAAAATCCTATTCAAAAATATAAAACATGAATAAAATGAAAATACATCAAAACATCATGGCAGTATTCACATTGTTGTAAACTGTTTCCCCCAATACCTAAGTAAGCAGTGGCATTACTGGAGGCCATCACTGGCTCATCACCGTAGCACAAATATGATGGCAAAAATCTTGTTCAAAAACATACATTATTGTTTAATGCATTTTTGATAACTAAAACACATTGTTAACATGGGATACACATGTATATATAAGTATTCTTCTTCTACAGTGCAGAAATAATATTCTTAATGCCTTCATCTGAGGTAAATAATATAATTTTTAAGTTTACCAAAATATCTTGAGAATGTTTGATATAAGAGGGCAATATCTTACATATTTTAAACTGGTGCTCAAAATAAATTGCTAATTGTTCAGTGGTCAAGCCACTGAAGACTGCTATGCACCTAAGGGATGGTTGAGATGAATGTGTAATGGTCTGGCATTGAGAATATTATTTTACTGATGAAGTGCAGCAATTTTATTATACAACAACACTTGCTATACCTTTTTAAATAAATGAGTTCATTTTAATTTACAGTTCAGTATAAACCACTGCTTTTTTGTAATATTAGCAAATTTAAACTAAAAGGTTTAAAGTCATTAGTGTTCTCTGTTTCTCTGTGAGTCTGTTAAGCCAAAGATAGAAGCAAACTGGCAAAACTCTTCTAAATATGCACTAAATTCAAGTAAGTGTATTCAGCATTAACAGTGGATCACACAGACTCTTCACCTTTCAGACAGGCAAATAAACAAAGTGAAAGACTTCCTAGGAGGAAAACATTGAGCATCATATGACAACTGTCCTTCCCTGTGTAGAAGACCAGTGCATATATATCAGTGTAACAGGGACCTTTAGTAAAGGCTACTCTTTTCCAGTTCCCTGACCTTACATTTCATGTGATGGATGGTAGATGTTGGCTGCCATTCCATGGTCTACCTCCAGAGCAACCTGTGGTTGTCAGCATACGTGTAGCTTTGCCTTAAAGGAGTTCAGTTCACTGTGGGTGGTCTGCCTAGTCTATATGTGAACATAGTTATTCCAGTACGGGGGGGGAATATCACTAATGTTGGTCCAGGAGGCAAACTTGAACATAAAGAGGGGCACTCTACTGTGAAGTTGAAAATGGATAGCTTGCAAAAAATGGAAAATAACAGAAAATAATAAAAATATAATTATGTATAATGTGCTGGCATGCAAAATGTTAAGTGATTATAAAGGCCTAACTGCACTTCAATTTAAACTTGTGTTATCACTAATTACAATGGAAAGCAAGGCACTGGTTCTATTAGCTAACTTTTTTCATCATATTTCTTTACTTTCAGGTTACTTCTATCCCAGAAGTGGTAAGTATTACTATGCCTTAAGGCACTACATGTATGATAACAACCCTCATACTACAGCAGCGATTGAGACGATAGAAGAAATCAAACCCATGTTACATGATCCAGAAACTGCAGCTGTAACTAAGCAGAATAGTATGCTGAAGGAAGTGACCAGGCTTGACAGCCTACAGAGGACATCAATAAGAGGTAGACCCCCTCCAGAATTATTCAAAGAATCAAAAGATTCACATGAGGTTTTAGATACATCAAGAGATGCAACCAGATCATTGCAAGGACCAGGTATATTCCAAGAATCAAGAGGCAAAGATAAGGTATTGTAAGAATGACTTATTTTCAACTATTATTGCATTGTTTATCATGTACAGTTGAAAAAAAGAATAATTTTAAAATTTAATCTTAAATGAGTACAATATTTATTTGCAGTCAGTGTGAGTGGCTATATTACACATCGGCAAATAGTAAGGTCCTCAATGGGCATGTGACTTACAACCCATCTAAAAGTTAGCAAGCATTTCAAGCCTTCATGTTTTTGTGATAATCTTCAATCAGATTACATTTCCATGAAGCGATTCGGGATTCAGTTTGAGAATCCAGTCTTCAAAAAATTTGCTTAGGTAATTATGCAGTTTAGTGTGCTGTGTGAGTATAGTATGGACACATTTGACTTCTTAAATTACCATATTTACATTTGTATTGCAGATTTAGCATTAGTTATCTATATATGCGTATTTGTGAACTGATGATTAGATAGGCCATTTCTAAATTAAATCATGCAGCTTTACCTAAATACAAGCAAAGTCATAAATAAAAGAGATGCCAGAGACTGAAAATAAAACAGCAAAATAACTCTATCGAGCATGTATTTATTAGGAGTAATTCAACATGAAAACAATGCAATACTTACAATTCGCAGTTAATTCTTGAAGATCCATTTTTCTTTTGCTTATTTTATGAATATTTTACTGCTTTTTCATGAGAATTGGACCTTCATGTAAATATGCACATGTATTAATCAGGCATAGTGCATGGAATACTGGGAAATACACACATATTGGAAAAGATAAACTTGTTAAACATTTCAATTGGGCAAGACCTGACCTTAATAATATTTAGGGGTGCTTAAAAAACATTTGTTAAGCACATCTAAGTGCCTTTCAGATCAGGTGTGGAGCAAAGGACAGTGCCAGCCAGCAAAGAGCAGTGCAGATGTAAGTTGACTTTTAAAAGCTATCAAGAACTTCACTCTGCCACAGTTACAAACTAAAAGTGTGCCCAAACAAACTGCCTAATAGCTTTTATAGCAGTTTGCTGTTTAAGGGAAGGCACTTCATTTTTGCTTGCAGTGTTCCTATACCTTTTTTGTGTACCTAATTGCATATTGAACAGATAAAGCTCCATGCAGTATAAAGAATTATGATTGAGTCTTTTTTATCATAACAATTATGATGTGTTCTTGACTTTGATGCTAAAATTCATCTCTCAGGATTCACTCTCAAGGTAAATTTATTGGCATTTATGTCTTGAATGCATAATATCTTGATTCTGATCAGTGACTTATCATAATCATCTACATTATATATAGTAGAACTATAAAATAAATGTGAGGTTTAAGACACTAAAATTACATAGATATTTATTTATTTATTAACATTTGTTAACTGGGATAGTTTGACTGGGTTACATAACCCATTTTCAGCAGGGGCCCAGGGGGAAAAGCTCCACAACTTGATATAAAGATTAAAATACACATACAGACATTTAGGTTCATGCTCTGTGAGATGCATAATATACAGCAATAAATTACAATTGTTGTAGATTTATAAGATCATAATAAGGCTTTTGAAGCATTGTGCAATGGAATATAGGGCTATGCAGAGACTGACAACATTTTACAAGACACTAGAAAACTTACTGATGGTTCTCTTTCTATTTGGAAGCTCCAACTTAGGGTCCTTCTTTGGTGCAGATGCGGCAGGTGAAGACAGAATTTCCTTTTTTTTCACAATAGTCTGCTTCATAGACTCCTTACTATTAAATGTCTTATGACCTGACACATGTTTTTCTTCCATTTTGTTTTTTTGGTGTCACTGCTTCCAGTTTCTTCTTCATTCTTATGCTTTCTCTTCTCTTTCACAGAACTTCTGTCTGAAGATGTTTTTGCGACTCTCTTACATGGCTGTCTTGTGAGCACTTCTCAAGTTTGAGATTGCTAGATTTCTTTGTCTTCCAGGTACTCTAGATAAGACGTTCAAGTTAATCTTAACAATAAGTGACAGTACAAAGTACCTCTCATCATGATCACTGAGGGAAGAAAGAAGTCCTCTGTCATCCATAGAAGAGAATATTTGGTGACGGAAAAAATTATTCTCCTCTGTTGTACAAGGATTACTTACAGGGGTCCTATTGCAATCAGAATACTTAACAGCCAGTGAAGAAGAAGGGAGACTTTCATCTTCATCTGACTCAGATGATGAGGAGTCTGTTTCAACAAATTCCTTGGAATTTTGGGAAGGCTTACAGGGAAGCTTTTTTTCCTCTCTCCTGCTGGTTGAGGGTAAGATTTTGGTTCTTTCTTTATGCTAGGTTTTTGCGATCCCTTTGTAGCTGCAATCTCCCGATTTAAAGGTATACTAGTTGAAATTTCTGAAGCTGTCTCACTTTCAACCTTTAGTCCACCTCTCAGTTCTTTAGTGACAGCTCCCTTATCTCCCTTTTTTGGGCTGCATTTTCCCCATTGTCCTTCTCTGTGTCATACTGCTATCACTTTGACCAGGAGATTTCTGTCATCCTTTGCTGCTCTCAGAGCATTTCTGTGATGGCCTAGAGTCCCTTCCAGGAGCAGAAGAAGTAGAATCTTTAGACACACTCTGGTCCCCAAAACCACTGCTAGATATTTGTTCATGGTTCTGTTTCTTGTAGCTTAAAGATGATGGGATGCAGCACTTTGAGAAGGTTCATTTGCTTCACTGTCACTTGAACTACTTTCACTGTCAGAATCTGATCCAGAACTACTTTCTGATCCACTGTGACTACTGGTGTCTTCTCTGGAATTTTCTGCAGTTTCACTGTTATGATGTGGCGGTCCAGAACTTCTCAATATATTCTTTGATACAAACTTTTCACACTCCTGTTCTCCATTGCTGTCCTCACTACTACTAAGGTTTAGGCCATCTTTAAGTATAGATTTTGACTGATGATTGCTTGTTGTTTTTGACATGGCACTATATCTCTCTTTGTAGGAAATGGAAATGTTGATGGCTGTGTTTTGCAAGGATTATGAATAGCAGTTAGAGGTGGTGGCCATGTCTGAGTAATTTCTTTTAGTATCTCATCCACAAAGCTAACATCAGCAGATATTCATGCATCTAGAGGCTGAGATGGTATTTTAAGTTTGGTGAGAGAGGCTTTACTAGGCTTAAACTCATTCAGGCTGTTACTATGACCTTGACTACTGTAGTGTTCAGAGGGCAACTTTAGTTCTTTGGACTCCTATCCATCCATAGGTCTCGCATGGGCAGTGACTTTTGTAGCATTGAGCTAGACTTTGACATCAATAATGGAGGGAAGGACTGTTGTTGTACTGTCCACTGGAAGAAAATTAATGAACTCTAGAAGGAGAGTCACAGTTTCCATCAGGATCACGTGGTGCTTTAGAGCATCAGTGTTCCTTACTGTGATAATCTGGCCCATGTGACCTGAATGACGACAGCTTAAAGATGAGACAGACAAATTTCCAGGACTCAAAAAGTGAGACTTGGAGTGTTCAAAGGCATGCTGACTTTTTTATGTCTACTGCTACTATAAAAATCACGACTATACCGCTGGCTACTACTACTACTACTACTGCTACTACTACTACTGCTACTATTACTATTACTACTGCTACTACTATTGCTGCTACTACTACTACTACTACTACTACTACTACTACTACTACTACTACTACTACTACTACTACTACTACTACTACTACCACTGCTACCACTGCTACTACTACTACCACTACTATTACTGCCACTACTGCCACCACTGCTACTACTACCACCACTGCCACTACCACTGCTACTGCTACTACCACCACTGCTGCTGCTACCATTGCTACCACCACCACTACCACCACTACCACTGCCACCACTACCACTGCTACTACTACTACTGCTACTGCTACTACTATTGCTGCTACTACTACTACTACTACTACTACTACTGCTACTACTACTACTACTACTACTAATGCTACTACTACTACTATTACTACTACTGCTACTACTACTATTACTACTACTAGTACTACTACTGCTACTACTACTTCTGCTACTACTACTACTACTACTACTACTACTATTACTACTAGCCCTCTGACTACTACAATGACTTCAACCAAAACATTTCTGTGATTGGAAAGTGTTCAGGGGTCCATTTACTGCTCTGGTGGGAGTTGCTGTGACCTTGTTCACCAAAACAACCTTGGTTGGATTTTTCATCTGTGGTAGATGGGATGACATGCTTTGGGATTTCATCAAGTTCCTGTAATGATCTGTCTCCTATAAAATCATTAATTTCATCATAGTTTCATAGATTACGATGTATATGACTGAGCAGTTTGTATTCTTTGCTGGTAACTTTATATGGTTCAGCAAATAGAGGGGAATCTGCTGGAAGGGTTTCTCTGCTCTGCTGAACTTCTTGATTTCACCTTTCCCGTTCTTTCATATGTAGAACGTTCAGGTCTTCATGGTTCATGTTGCTCTTTGCCATCTAGGCCCAGACCATTTCCACAGGAAAAGAAAGCATTTGTCTGTCTTCTTCCCTTTAATAAATACAGCTAAAACCCATAGTTACGAACACAACACTGCAAAAGCTCACAACCTAGCCAGGTTGTGGCTTCTGGCAAGAAGGGTTGTTTACCTAAAATCATTTCATTAAAAAAATAATCCAAAAGCTATCAAAACCAACATAAAAACACAGAAAGCACAAGCAGCTCAAGTTGTCCTTCTACTTCTGTATCTTCTGCAGATTGTCCAAAGGCACGAAGGACAAAAATTACATTTGAAAACAGGATTCATTCAGCTGATTACTACTTGCAAGAACCCAAAAAGCTTAAAAATAATGCTGATGTATTGTACAGGTTTGAGAACACTGTAAAACTTAACAAGTTTCAACAATACTGTAAAGACTATACACAACTGTGTAAGACTCCAAGATTACTATCCTAGACTGCACAAGAATATACAAGGTTGTACAAGAGTTCAACAGGACTGTAGAAGATTCTACTAGACTCAGTGAAACTCATCAAGATACTACAAGAACCGAACAGAATAAACATGCTGTGCTTAGAGAAATTCCAAGTGCTATGGCAAAGACTTGATTGTGAGATTGGCAATACATGTAGGTGGAAGTTATACTGAAATATAACAGGAATAGTCAAAATGATAATCTTTCTGGTAAAGTGCGAAGACATATATGGTACTTAAGAAGGTGTATTTTTAGTGTGAGCTTAAAACTCTTGAGGCAGTCTATGGCTCTGATATTAACTGGTAAGGTATTCCATAGTTTCGCAATTGCATAGGAGTAAAGACAGTGGCCTTCCCTTATTTTTCGTCTGTGTACAGTTACAAGTTGTTTGTTTTCAGAATGGAGGGTTCTGGTGGGGATGCAAGAGTGTAGTATTGATTTTAAGGCAGGACAACTGCCAAGTTTGTATATCATTTTGTGTGCTAGAGATAGTTGCAGGAAGTCAAGATGGTGAGGAAAATCGAGCCAGTTTAGTTATTTTAGGGCATGGCAGTGATGTGTGGGATAGGGTGTGCCAGAGGCAAATCTGGATCTCTTGTAATAACAAGACTGAAGTTTATTTGCCAAGTTTTATGTAAATTAATGAAAATGGGGGCCCTGTATATCAGAAAAGGGAGCAAATAGGTGTTGGCTAGTGTTTTTTTGGTTGAGCTGTCCATGAAACCTTTATGTCAGCACATACCTATGTAAATCACACAAAAATGTATTTCTATTTTAGCACAACTAACCAGGGTAAAGAACCAGCATTCCATTTTGTACAAAAATAGTTAGCAATAATTGTGGTTCACACTATAACAAGCCAAAGCAAGATACTTATATTTCACAATATATCACTGACAGAATTTATTTGAACACCCTGATGTCTACCCCATTGTATTCCTGACTTAGGCCAAAACTCAGATAGACAATTTAAGGTAATGCCTCATTTATAAGGTAAAATGTTCTGCTATATAAATGTCATGAAGAATGAAAATCCAGTCACTGGAAGTTGTAAGCTGAATAACTCCATTTTCTTGTGATCCATTCATATGTAGCTGTTAGCAATATCCACAGTAACCAGTATGGATTTTGACATGTACAATCTGCAAAACACCCTGGAAATAGATACAATGAATTGTTTATTTAAATCTGACCAAAACACCTAAGATACACCAGCTTCAACAGCAAAGTTTCTAATGGTGAATGTTCCTAAAATACATGAGTCCCTGTTCCCTAAGGTTGTTCTTGGCATCTCCAATATGAGATGAGGAGTGTAAAAAGACTGGTTGAGCACTTTCCATTAAAAGATCCAACGCAAAACAAGAGCAACATTGTGATGTGTGTACCCCTGGGAATAAATATCATGTAGATAGGGATTTAACACTGGTAAATTGTCAATTTGTTTAATTCTAGTACTTATCAGAAAAAATATTTTGACATTTCTGAAAAAATATACCTTGAGGAAAAACAAGAAATGGAAATAAATATATTAAACTGCGTTTTAATATACCAATTGATATTAGGTTTTCACCTAACACTGAGTGTTTTAAAAGTAAATTTGATGATTGGATAGGAGGGGTCTATATTAGCAAGTCGAAAATACGTTAGAGTGAACACCTAATAAGCGACACATAAAGAGTGAAAACAGAAAATAGCAAAATACTTAAATCCTGAATCTCAGAATGTCGAATGATTTTATTTGGCCAGCAAACAAAACCTGGTGCAATACTATAAGGAACTAAACTAATAAAATAAAAAACACCTATAAGTGCTGACGTGTATGTAACTATGATACATATTACATGATCCACGCACTAGTACCATACATACCTAATACTGACACCCAAGATACATTTTGTGCATATAATGTTAAAAATAAAATAAACAATAAGTAAATTAAATATAAATCCCAATCACTAAATGGTGCATATTATGCAGATGTTAACCATGCATTCATACTTTAAGCAACATAGCTACAGCACAAAGAAACTCAGCACTGTTATATTCCTGCTTCTTTGACAGTACAGACTGCAAATGTCTTTCACACTCTAATAGACAACACACATGGAATATCGGAAATTCGTTTTCCAAGTAGACATCTGATTCGCCGATGCCAACCTTCAACATAGTTTTGTGTTCTCGGCAAAGATCTATCGTTTAAACTTGACACATTCCAAAACGAAACAGGATACATAGGAGGAAACCTACCTAATGCTATAGAGTGAGTCAACTGCTTCCTTATACAACCCAAAACAAATACATCAGAAAAGGAACACACTAGTTCTTTACCCTTTACAGGAAACTCTTTAGCTAACTGTTTAAATGCTGCTGGTATGACCTAATGTTCCGATAAAAACTTAATGCTATAAGCTCCTTTACAGCTCTCTGAAACTCAACACAACTGCCATACAACTTTGATAGTTGCAACTGTTGTACTTTGCACCATATACACTGAGAGAAATGGAATAAACATCCTTTGTTGCTGACATCACTAAAATTAGCTGCTATACTTTTTATGGCAGCTAATTCAAAATCACATAGTATAAACTTCACATGTGGACTTACATCTAACAGTATACATAATGTGAACACACATTCCCACATGTAGTTGTACGATTTGAAGGACTTTTTTATCATAAGACAATACAACAAGGGAACACATTTTGATTATCATTACGTGAAATTAATGCATGAATGCTATATAACTGTCTACAAAACTTGCCTTTAGTTAAAAAGACACCATCCATGAGCCAAATTTCACTCTTGCAGAGATCAATTAGATTTTCCTTAGTTGTGAATACCAAAACATGTAAGTTAGAATGAATATCTACCTTACGTTCTTGAATAAAAGTAGACTCTTTCAATTTAAAATCATCTAAGGAAACTGAACTTAATGTACTGTAGGGTTTAAGATGAATAAGTAAACTTTTTTGCCTCTCTCTATGTACACGCTGTAAAAGAGACCTACGAGTAGGTAATGTAACAACACTCTCCAATGAAGTAGTAGCCAAAACGCCATCTACCAATAAGGCAGGTGTATGTCTGCATTCTTTAGACATTTGTCTTAATTTACTACAAGCAACGTATTTATCAACCTCAGTTGGATCTGAAGCATGCTGATGTACACGATTTAAGTAACACTTCCTTCACATCTTTACTGGTAGTAATAGGCCTACCTTTGCATTTATAGCTATTTTTCAATCGACAACACCAATACTTTTTTGTTTTAATAGTTTTCTCTAATACA